>NW_004524982.1:565865-566382 GCF_000260255.1 Octodon degus | reverse complement strand
TGAGACATATAATAGTAAAGATTCCAGAAATTCAGCACAAGAATTGAAAGTACTGAAAGCGGCTAGAGCAAAGAAGCAGATCACATTCAAAGGAAAACCCATCAGAATTACAGGCGACTTCTCTTCACAAACCATGCAGGCAAGAAGAGCATGGATCAGAGTACTTCAGGTCCTCTATGACAACAAATTCCAGCCCAGAATACTATACCCTGCAAAACTCTCTTTCAAGTTTGATGGAGAAGTGAAATACTTCCATGACAAAGAACAGATAAAAAATTTCAAGATGACGAAGCCATGATTACACAGGCAACTGAAAGATGTTGTAGTGAGGGACCAAAACGACCAGAACACCATGAATGAGATCAGAAGCAACCAACTAAATAGGGCAAGCAATTAAACACAGGTGAAAAAGGAGTAAATGATAACAGGTAAATAGCATGGCAACCGTACGGCAATACATCTCAATTCTAACCATCAATGTAAATGGACTCAATTCACCAATTAAGAGAAATAGACT
>NW_004524982.1:562582-563728 GCF_000260255.1 Octodon degus | reverse complement strand
GATGACATGATACTTTACTTAGAAGACCCAAAAAATTCCACCAAGAAGCTACTTGAATTAATATAGAAATTCAGTAGCATAGCAGCTTATAAAGTCAATACCCAAAAGTCAATAGCATTCCTCTACAGAGACAACAAATGCATGAGAGGTAAATTATATAAACAATACATTTTACAATAGCACCGAGGAAAGTGAAATATTTGCAATTAACCTAATGAAAGAAGTCAAAGATCTTTTCAAGGAAAACTACAGTACTCTTAGAAAAGAGATCATAAAGGATTTCAGAAAAGGGAAAGATATTCCATGCTCCTGGATAGAAAGAACCAACATTGTGAAGATGGCCATATTCCCAATATTGCTGTAAAGATTTAATGCAATCCCTATCAGACTACCACCCACATACCTCACAGAGAGAAATCATTCCTAAAATTTATCTGGAACCAGAAAAAACCTAGAATAGCAAAGGCAATTCTGGGCAATAAAGACAAGGCAGGAGGCATTACAATTCCTGAGTTGAAATTATACTACAAGACCACTGTGATAAAATCTGCATGGTACTGGCATCAAAATAGACCTGAGGATCAAAGGAATAATTTAGAAGACACTGAAGCCCCTACGAACACACTCAGCCATGTTATCTTTGACAAAATGGCCAAACATACTCACTGGAATAAAGATAGCCTCTTTAACAAATTGTGCTGAAAATACTGGCTCTCTACATGGCAAAAACTTTACCCAGATTTAACACCATGCACTAAACTAAAGTCAAAATGGACTAAAGATCTAAACATTGAAGCAGAGACACTAAATCTCCTGGAATAGAATGTAGAAGGAACTCTTGAAGATACAGGGGTAGGCAAAGAGTTAATGGACAGATATCAAATCGCACGGAAAACAGTTGAAAGAATTAACAAATGTGACCTGCTGTTACTGAGAAGTTTTTTCAAGTCAAAAGAAATTACTCTCAATAAAAGTATGGAAAAAAAGAAAAAAAAAGAAATTACTAACAGAGTAAAAAGGCAACCCACAAATTTGGAAAAATCATGACAAATAAGTACTCAGACAAAGTCTGCTCTCTACAATCTATAAAGAATTAAAAAACACTAAGGCACCAAAATTTAAAGACCCAATTCAGAAATGGGCATC
>NW_004524982.1:551354-555601 GCF_000260255.1 Octodon degus | reverse complement strand
GCAAAGAGTTCATGAACAAAAATTAAATCGCACTGAAAACACTTGAAAAAATGAACAACGGGGACGTGTTCTTATGGAAAATTTTCTGGATGTCAAAACAAATTTCCAACAAAGTGAAAATACAGCGCAAAAATTTTGAAAAAATCTGGAGAAATAGGTACTAAAAGAAAGGTTTGCTCTCCAGAATTTATAAAGAACTAAAAACAGTAGGGCCTCAAAATTTAAAGACCCAGTCCAGAAATGGGCATCCGAGATGAACACACACGTCTCAGAGAATGAAATTAAAGAAGCGAATAAATATATGAAAAAATGCTCCAAATCACTAACCATCTGTGAATTGCAAATTAAAACAACAGTCAGATATCATCTCACCCCAGAAAGAATGACTATCATAATGAAATCATCCAACAACAAATGTTGGTGAGGCTGTGGAGAAAAAGGAACCCTTCTCCACTGCTGGTAGGAATGTAGCTTTGTGCAACCGTTATGGAAATCAGTGTGGAGACTCCTTAGAAAACTTGGACTGGAAATGCCTTTTTATCAGCTATTCCTCCACTAGGAATTTTCTCCAAGGGTCTGAAAACCTCATATCATAGTGATATATGTGTGCCTATGTTTATGGCAGCACAATTTGTAGCAGTCAAGTATTGGAAACAACCAAGATGCACATCACCTGAGGAATGGATGAAAAAGATGTGGTATTTTTATATGATGGAGTATTACTGTTATAAAAATGATAAACTCAAAGCCTTTATATTGAAATGGATGCCACTTGAAGATATACTCGTAAGTGAAATAATCCAGACACACATGTGTAAATATCGTATAGTCTCCCTAGTATAAGAACTCAAAAGAAGAAATACAAAAAGAAATGTAAAATACTATTAAAAGGAAAGCAAGAACTTGAGTACTAAGTAATTAAGAGAGAAAAAGGAAAAGAGCTAGGAAACATGACAGATGCAAGCCATAAATTTATATGTAGAAGATGGGTTAGACAATGATCCTGAGAATATTCGGAAGATTTTTGTATGTAGCAGTTAATTCGAATGATTCTCACCCTGACTAAGTATATATACTGACACCTGGGAACTAAACATCTGCACTGATGATGGCAATTTGTAATAGTACTTTCATGTTGGAGTGCCTGTCATTCTGGTCTTCTGATCATGGGCTTCTTGTCATGACATGCCAGTTCCTGCCGTGCTGTCCCTCCAGTAGATGATTGTTCAAAAAGTAGTGGGTGGTGAATCAACCCAGGAGACAGCAAAAGGAACGTTTTGGATCTGTCCTGTTAAAGGGTTGCATATGGTTAGATTTCTGGACTTATGAGTAAATATAAGCATTATATAATTTTATGCGTATTTTAAATAGATTTTAATTTTTTAATGTTTATTCTTCATACTTTGTAGGGACTTAAAGTTTAACATATCAATACTTGATGAAACAATATCTGTTCCGTGTTATGCCTTACTTGTTTGATATTCAGACAGATAGTGAGGTTAAGCTTAACAGCCTATGTTGTATGGTAATTACAATAAACTTCTCTTCTGCAGGGTTAACAACGTATGTTTGCAGACCAAAATTAGAGCAAAAGGAGGGCGGCAAGGAAAGCCAACATTTTGGCCCTAGCCTTCCAAGGTCAATTAACACTCAGAACATATGCAACCTGGTACTGTTATGTCATGCATCTCAGTAGTGTCCCAAATTTTCTGATTAAGGAAATTATGCGACCAAAGAGGAAAGTGGTCGATGATATACAGTGTGCCTAAGGAGAGTCACATGGAGAAAAAAAAATTCTCTCAGGCTTTCACAGAGAGCAAATTTGCCAAGTAATGGCAGTAACTCATCCACATTGGTGAGATTGATAAAGAATCTTCAATTTGAAGTACAGGGTTTTAGGACAAATACTGATGAGATTTGACTGACCTTATCACATGCAAAAGCTCCAACTCTTTTTGCATAGGACTTGCTTTATGTTTCTCCTAACCATCCAAGATAAAAGTATATAAACGAAGTATAAGAAGTAAATCTATGCTGTTGTCTTGTGCTGTAGGGCACTCAGGTCATGAATTTCTTACACTGTCAATAAAGCCGAAGACCCAATACTATTATGGACTACTGGACTATTTTATAATATTTTGCTGAGCTAAAACACCTATAATATTCAATTACTGGAACAAAGCAAAAAAGGGAATGAAGATAAATGTCTATTTTGCATCTGTGTATTCAAAATGGTTAGGGTAGATTTATAGTTACATTCTCTTAATGAATAGCAGATTTGTTCTTATAGTGTTTGTAAATAGGATATCATGCCTGCATCTTGTACAGCAAATAACCACTAGGAAGAATGTATGTAATGTGTTAATTATTGAAACTGTCCTACCAATTTAATTTGAAACTGTCTCATTGCTATTTGTTTCTGAATAATGTTATGGAAGAAAAAATAAAATAAACTGTGTTGTAAGATTTAGAGGAATTCTCCAGAGGATATTTGGTTAAAGAAACATGCAAAGATAGTGTGACAACAGCATAAGAAATAGGCAGAGCAATGAAGAGTGTGGTGAGAACAAAAGTGATGATTAATGTATATGGAAATGTTGAGATGGATGTTAGATAATGTTATTCTGGAATAAATTTAAAAGAAAATATAAAGATGAGTTGTTATAGTTTGTATCTTGTTGTCCCCACCCAAGTGCTCATGCAGTCTTTGCATGGTCTTATAGTGTTTATGATTAATTCATGATCCAATGCTTGGATTATGAGAGTGATTACTACAGCTGCCCTGGGGAAGATAGCCTGAATACAATATGTGGAGGGGAGAGAGGTTTTCCAGCTACTACAACAACTGCTCCTTCCTTTGCTCTTTTCTGTTTTTCACTGCTGTAAACATCTGCTTTCTACCATGTGGCACTCTGCCTTGGTTCGAGCTAATTATGGACTGTAACCTCCAAAAACTTTGAGCTGAACAAACTTTCCTTACTTAACTTTGGATATTGGATATTTTCTTCCAGCAATGAAGGAAAAGTAACAGAGATATGTCTGTAATGGGACTAGAGAACTGAATAGTTTGTGAACAGTTTAACAGGATTGAAAAGCATCCTGAAGGCAGTGGGTGATTTTGAACACACGCTTGTTTGAATCAGGTTTGGTTCTGAAAATTATTACTGGGGTCAATAATTTCTGACATTGCCAGTTAAACAGAAGACCCAATGCTATTATGGCCTCTGGACTCTTTTAGAATATTTTGTTGAGTTTACACACCTGTAATATTCAAATAACGGAACTTAGAAATAAAGGGGATACAAATGATTGTCCATTTTGTATCTGTGTATGCAAAGTGGATGGGATAGATATATAGTTACATTCTGTTAATGAAGAGAATGATTCGTTCTAATGGTGTTTGTAAGTAGGATATCAAGTCCACATCTTGTACAGCAATTAACCACTAAGAAGAATGTATGCAGTGTGTTAGTTATTGAAACTGTCTTAGCAATTTGATTTGAAACTGTCTCATTGCTATCTGTTTATCAATAAAATTATGAAAAAAGAAAGATGAATGAGCCAGAGCCACAGATAACAGTTAATGCAATGTTGAAGTATTGAAAGATTTTTATGGTCAACTATAGGGTGATTGATAAATGGAGATAACTGAATGATACAAAAATGTTTAAAAATAAAGTGTACAAGACTGGGTGATTTATTGCACGCAGAAGATAAACATAAAGAATTCTATTTCTGAGTAAGGTGCAACAAAGAACTAATCTGTGGAGTATCTCATAAATACTTGGCAAGAATTAAGTGTTAGGTAAAGCAGGAGAGTGTAATCTTATAATACCTAAAAGGAAAAAGAGCTTCAGGGAGAGTAGGAAAAAGACTAAGTGTATCAAGTGATATTAAGAAGAATTTAAATGTCATTAGTGGACTCAATATCAGTAGAACACTGGTGACTCAAGTTTATTGTTAGTAAAATTTAGTGGATATCTAACAGTAGATGATTATTTCTTTTTACATCAATATCAATGAATAGCAAACTGAAAAAGGCACTATCACAAAGTATGTATTAATATAAGTGACAGGAAAATAATGTCTTTAAAACACGGAATTGAGATCACAACTTTCCACAAATAGCTGAGTAAATTTGAGGATGGTAGAGAATTGTAAATATAGCACACAAAATTTTATGTTGTCCTCAGCAAATCCTACTGGTAATATCTCACATTATGCATAGTGCAATTATAAAAAGTACA
>NW_004524982.1:540271-550814 GCF_000260255.1 Octodon degus | reverse complement strand
TGAAGTTATTAGAACCAGTCCTAGCCCAGGCCAGGTGATTGTGTGTGAGAGCTTCTGGCTACCTTGTGCTGGCTGGACCTACCACTGGTTCCAGCCCAGGCACAGCATGGGTGAAACCTACTTCCAAGCCCTTGAGACACCCCCCATCTATCCGTAGTACACTCACACACCACGCACACAGGGTAGGAATTTCTGCCGTGTTCTGGGAACCCCCAGATCCAGTCTTAGCCCAGTCTTGGTGAGTGTGTGGTAGAGTTTCCTCTCCCCCCTACTCCATCTTGAAACTGCAGGCTCAACTCAGGCCTGGCATACAAGCGTGGGGTGAAACCCTGCAGTTGCAATACCTTCAGAGAGTATAGAGGGTAGAACAACCCAACTAGTACAGGAGCAGAAAATCTTGACAGATAGGCACAACAGGTTCACCCACAAGGGCATCAAGCAGAAGGAACTTAGCACAGCAGCCAGACAAAGCCAGACATAGCTAGATAAATCCAAACTTTATACATCTGCACCTGAACTTCAGTAGGTGCTAAGGCTATAAATGCAACAAAGATCTACAACAAAGTTCAGAAGACAGTGCTACACAAAATGACGAGAAGAAAAATAATGCAAACTCAGAACCCAAGCCCACCAATAACAAGTGCAGAGGACACTAACACAGAACTAATTGGGAATCACACAGCTGAAAGAGAGTGAATCAATGGCTTCTGAAATAAAGAACGAGCTGCACAAAGTTATAGAGGAACTCAGATTGGAAATAAAAAAAGAAATACGTGAATTAACAACATCTGCAGTAAAGAATCAAATGCAGAAACATATGGAGGAAACCCAATGCCCACCCAGAACAACTGCACCCACGTTTGGCTCAAAAGCATGAATTAATAAGGTCGATAGTAAATAAGCAACTTTCTATAACAGTAGAAAGTTATAGAGGAACTCAGAGCAGAATTCTTTTCTGGAAAAAAAAAATATCTCAGAACTCATAGCCTCTCAAGTAAAGAAGCAACTACAGAAACATTAGGAGGAAACCCAATCTGAAAAAAAAGGACTTCAGTAAAAGAATTTATACCTGCTTCTAAAGAAGACACTGATAAAAAAAAATAGAGGAGATTAGAAAAATGACAGATTCCTTGAATGAGCAATACAGGAAATAGATGGATCGAATGACGCAGAGTCAAAGACATATAGAGGAAATTAAAATCTGTCACAAGCTCGCAAAACCGTTTAAGTGCAAGTGAAGACAGAGTTTCAGATCTTGAATACTCTGTTACAGCTAGTGAAAAGGCAACAAATGATCTCTTAAAAACAATGAGGATGAATGAAAGAATAAGCCATCACCTGCAAGAAGATGCATAGAAGAACAATGTGAGACTAATAGGCATCAATGTGAAAGAAGGAGTCAAAACAAATGACACTAAAAAAATGTGGGCAGAATAGCAGAAAACTTCCCAAATATGAGGAAACAATCTGACATTCAGGAAACCGAAGAGTACAGAACGCAAAGTAACCTCAACCCAATGAAAAGCACACTGAGACATATAATAATCAACATCCCAGAAATTCAGCACAAGAATAATATACTGAAAGCCACTAGAGAAAAGAAGCAGATCACATTAAAGGAAAACGCATCAGAATTATGGCCGACTTCTCTTCACAAATGATGAAGGCAAGACGAGCATGGAGCAGAGTACTTCAACTCCTCTATGAAAAGAAATTCCAGCCCAGACTACTATACCCTGCAAAACTCTCTTTCAAGTTTGATGGAGAAACGAAATACTTTCATGACAAAGAACAGCTAAAGAATTTCGTGATGACAAAGCCAACCCTACACAGGCTACTGAAACATGTTTTACAGAGGGACCAAAATGATCAGAATTTCACGAATGAGATCAGAAGCAAACAACTAAATAGGGCAAGCAATTAAACACAGGAGAAAAAGAACTAAATGATAACAGGTAAATAACATGTCAATCGCAAGTCAATACATCTCAATTATAATCATCATTGTATATGGACTGAATTTACCAATGAAGAGAAATAGACTGGCACAGTGGATTAGGAAAAAAAGTCGAACTATATTCTGTATACAAGAAAAACATTTAACTCATAAAGGCATTCATAGGCTAAAAGTCAAAGAATGGAACACAATACTACATGACCCAGCACCTCAGAAAAAAGCAGGGGTAGCAATCCTATTCTCAGACAGTCTCAACTTCAAACCAACAATGATCAAGTGAAATAAAGAAGACCACTATATACTGCTTAGGGGAAAAATTCCGAAGGAAGAGGTAACACTCTTAAATATTTAACACCAAACATGGGAACACCCAACTATAAAAAGCAAATTTTAATGAATATGAAAAATCTAATATCCAATACCACAATTTTAACAGGAGTACTTAACACCCCCTTTTCCCCTAAAGATAGGTCTACCAAAGAAAAACTTAATGAAGAAATAACAGAATTGAATCAGAGCTTGAAACAAATGGTCTTGGTGGACATATACAGTGTTCCATCCAAACACAGCTGAATACACATTTTTCTCAGCTTCACATGGGTCATTTTCTAAAATACACCACATACTGGTCCACAGGTGATGCTTAAGTATATGTAAGAAAAAAGAAATTATCCTATGCACATTACCTGACCACAGTGAAATGAAACTGGAAGTAAATGAGAAAAGAAACCAGAAAAATACCCTAAATACTTGGAAATTAAATGACACACTACTCAACAATCAATAGGTCACAGATGAAATTAAACAAGAAATTCAACAATATCTACAATTCAATGAAAATTCAAGCACAACTTATCGAAATTTATAGGATACGATGAAAGTAGATGTCCGAGGGAAATTCACAGCTGTGAACTCACACATTAGGAAAACAGAACAGGAAAAAATAAATACCCTAATGCTGCATCTTCAACAACTAGAAAAGGAAGAGCAAACCAAACCCATAGCCCAAAGATGTGAAGAAATCATAAAGATTAGAGCAGAAATTAATTCAATTTAGATGAAGAAAACTAATCAAAGAATTAAAAAAGCAAAAAGCTAGTTCTTTTGAAGAATAAATAAAATCGATAAGCCTCTAGGTAACCTCATCAAAAAGAGGAAAGAAAAAATTTAAATGCAAGCAATAAGGAATGAAAAGGGTGTAATTATCACAGACTCAGTGGAATTTCAGAAGATTATCAATAGCTACTTTGAGAATTTTTAATCTCACAGAATAGAAGACACAGAGGAAATGGAGAGATTCATAGAAAGGTTCAAATTGCCACAACTGAATTGAGAAGATATAACCACTCTCAATAGCCCATTAACAGCCAGTGAAATACGAGATGTAATTCAAAACCTACCTGCAAAGAAAAGTCCAGGTCTGGAAGGATTCAGAGCTGAATTCTACAAGTCATTTACAGAAGATGTAGGCCCTATACTCCTCAAACTCTTCCATGAAATTGAAGGGAATCAATCTTCCCTAAGTCATTCCTGGATGCAAGTATTATACTGACACCAAAACCAGGGAAAGACGCATCATAGAAAGTGAACTACAGGCAGTTCTCTTTCATGAACATAGATGACAAAATCCTCAATAAAATACGAGCAAATAATCGCTTCTTGGCCTTTTGGCTAAGATCAAGTGTAGTAAACTTCTAGCAAATAGAATACAGCATATCGTCAAGAAGATCATACAACATGACCAGGTCAGAATCATCCCAGGGACGCAAGGATGCTTCAATATTCAAAAATCTGTAAATGTAGTATACTATATAAGTAGATTGAAATCTAAAAAACCAATGATCGTCTCCATTGATGCAGAAAAGGCTTTTGACAAAGTCCAACACTCATATGTTCAAAGTCCTACAGAAAATTGGAATAGATGGTCTCTACTTCAATCTGGTAAGAGCTATTTAGGAAAACCCAATGGCTAACACAATCCTAAATGGTGAAAAAATGAAATCTTCTACTTTTAGATGTGGTACAAGACAAGGATATCCTCTATCACCATTCCTATTCAATACAGTTCTGGATTCATTAACTACAGCTATTAGGCAAACAAAAGAAATAAAAGGAATAAAATAGGTAAAGAAGTTAAATTATATTTATTTGTATTGGAACAATTCTCACGCTAACTTTATATAATGATACGTGTGATCTAAGCAACTGCACTGCAGATGGTAATCAGTAATAGTACTTTTATGCTTGAGAGTGCCTTTCATTTTGCTCTTCTGAATAGGGACTGCTTGTCATGACATGCCAGTTGCTGCTATGAAGTCCCTCAGGTAGATGGTTGTTCAAAAAGTAGTGGGTGGTGAATGAGCAAAATACAGGAAAAGGAATACTGTTGGACTATTCTGTTTCAAGGTTGTATATGGTGAGATTTTTGGACTTATGTGTAAACATGAGAAGTATATAATTCTTTATGCCTATTTTTAAAATATATTCTAATTTTTAAATGTTTTTTCATCTTATTCTATAGGAACTTAACGTTCAACATATCAATACTTGATGAAAAATACTTGTTCCCTGTTATGCCTAAGATGTTTGATATTCAGACAGATAGTGAGTTAAGCTTAACAGCCTAGGTTGTATGGTAATAACAATAAGCTTGTCTTCTGGATGGTTAACAACCTAAGTTTGCATACCAAAATTAGAGAAAAAGGAGGACCGCAAGGAAAGCCAACATTTTGGCCCTAGCCTTCCAAAGTCACTTAAGACTCAGGACATATGAGAATTTGTACTGTAACGTCATGTAACTCGGCAGTGTCTCAAATTTTCTGATCAAGGAGATTATGGGGCCAAAGAGGAAAGTGATCGATGATGTAGTTTGCCTAAGGAGAGTCACATGGAGAGAAAACATTCTCTCAGGCTTTCACAGAGAACACACTGGCCAAGCAATGGCCATGACTCATCCACATGGCTGACACTGACAGAGGTTCTACAATCTGAGGTACAGGATGTCAGGATAAATCCTGAGGGGATTTCACTGACCTTATCAGACCAAAAGCTGCAAATCTTTTTGCATAGGTCCTGCTTTACCTTGGTCTTAACCACCCAGCCAAAAAGTATAAAATGAAATATAAGAAGTAAAGCCATGCTGTTATATTGAGCTCTAGGTGACTCAGGTCAAAAATTTCGGACATGGCCAGTGAAGCGGAACACCCAGTAGTATTATGGACTACTGAACTCTTTTAGATAATTTTTGCTGAGTTAACACATTTATAATATTCCAATAAGAGAACTTAACAAAAAAGGAGATGCAGATGAATGTCCATTATGTATCTGCGTATTCAAATTGGTTGTGGTGGATATATAGTTACATTCCCTTAATGAATAAAGGGATTTGTTCTAATGGTGTTTGTAGATAGGATGTCATGCCCGCATTTTGTACAGCAATTAACTACTGGGAGGAATGTACGTATTGTGTTAATTATTGAAAGTGTCCTACCAATTTGATTTGAAACTGTCTCATTGCTATTTATTTATCAATATAATTATGTTAAAATTTTAAAAAACTAAAAAATAAAATTTGAAGTTATTTAGTTTTGGCAAAATACCACAATTGTGATGCTAATGATACTCTATTCTTCCCAGTGCAACACATGCAGACCAGATATATACTTTATTCTCAGGAAGTCTTGTCTTCTCATTTCTCTTCTTCTACACACAGCTGTACTTTGTCCCTATTATTTATGTATACCCCTCCCATGTAGTAAATTTTAGAGTCTTTTCTTCTTCTCCATTTTAAATGGTGTTATATCTTGTTAAAAATTATATCTAAAGTGTCCACTAAATTGTCATGTGTGTGAAAAGTGATCAGATCAAGGAAGCACTATATTCATTTGTAGGTTTTTGCACTGAGTTCATAGCTGATTGCGTTGTTAGTAGTGGGACCTTGTCAGAGGAGACATGTCTCTAGGAATGTAACCTGGATGGGTATATTCTTGCCCAAGACTTATATCCTCATTATGCTTCTTGACCACCTAGGAATGGATTGCTTTCCTCTGTTATGCATTCTTCCATGAGGTGTCTGCTGTTAACTACAGACTGGACTTACTGCAACTGTGATCCGAATAAGACTTCTATAACTTGTAAGTGGTGGACACCTTCAGTGCCTTCAAGACATTCCAGACTTCTCCAACTTCTCTTGTCAGTGTGCCTTCAGTTTCTATTAGTGCCCTGATCGCGGTGGATGAATTTTTTGTCACATTTTTGTATTTTCTCTATGTACACCAGTACTCATGGGCTGCTTTCTGTTTTTAGAACAGACATAACCTAGCTCTTGTAAAACTTTCATGAGCTAATGAAAATTATGAACTTGAAGGGTTTCTTTCACAATCCTCCTTGCAATGTAGAAGGGGCACATTTTGCATCTCTGTACTTCCTCATGAAGATGTGCTGAGTGCATTGTATTTTTATATATGTAGTACTTGTCTATAAAGCACAGAACTGTATTTTTAAAATCACCAGATATAAGCATGCAAAATTGATGACAGGCAAAAATAGCACTACCTGCTCCTTTAAAAAAAATACAAGGGCCAGCCAAATACCTTAGTGTATTAAAGCACCTGCTTAGGCAGACGCAGGGGCCTGGAGTTGGATCTCCGGGCTGCCGTGCCAGCCCAGCCCCTGGGGTACACTGAGAAGGCAATTGAGAGTGGGCACAGTGGCACCTGCCTGTAATCCCAGCACTTGGGAGGCTATAAACAGGAGAATCATTACGAGTCCAATCTATACATTGAGACCCTGTACACCCTGTACACCTTCTCCTAAATACAAAAAACCTAATGCAAATTAGAATCATAATATTTTTAGCTATTATATCTGTATGTATATATATATATATATATGACAATAGTATGCAATATAAAAACCTTTGTTGAATTCATATCATCTTGTTTTTCTTAACTTCCATAGTTTCTAATGTTTGTATTACTTTATTCTCTTTAAAATAAAAATATATTTTTATTCATGATACTGTCATATTTTAATGTAATTTATTATTGTAAGCCTGAACTAACAATTCATTTGGCTATTTTAAAACACATTTCTTAGAAAAAATAATACTTTTCGAAATTGCCTCAAAATCTACAGTTCCAGAATATGTTTAATATGACATAATCATCTTTAGTAGTAACCTGACTTCTTACATGCATTTAATACCAAATGTGTACCTTTAGAATTTACATATTTATTTTGACAGTTTTAATATTATGAACTTATCAATAGAAATGCATTGTATAACTGCTAGTCTTTTCTGTATTAATTTGAACAAATTACTAAGCAACACAACTTGAAGGAAAAAGTAGTTATTTCGGTTCATAGTTTCAGAGGTTTCAGTTCATAGTCATTTAGCTTTGTCACTTCTGGGACATTAGTGTGGCAGACTATTATGATGGGGATCCATGCAGAGATGGAGCAGAGCTGCTCACCTCATGGAGGCCAGGAAGAAGAAGGTAGGAGGAAGATCCAGAGAAGATGAGGCTGGAGACCAGATAGAGTTCCAAAGGTCACATTCTTTTATCCATTCTTTTCAACCAGGCCATGCCTGCTTTTGCTATTACTTCCCTACTATGCCATCCAAATATAATTGAATCAATGAATCAAACTATTTGATGAAGTTGAAGTGCTCACTTTCCAATTACTGCCCATAAAGTTCATCAACTAAACCTTCAACACAACTAGTCTTTTTCAGGGAACATGTTAGATAACAAGCACAGTATACATTGAAACACTGATAAAAGTTATATGATTGCTCAGAGTAGAGATTATTTTTCAATATGTTGGTTACTTCCTTAAATGATAGCTTTCTTCTAAGCTATATTTTCAAATTTCTTCAAAATTTTTCAGTGATACCCAATGCCAAAATTATTTTAAGTTGATTAAAGTATAATTAAAAAATTGAACAACTTGAAATTTAGATATACATATATGTTATTAAGTGATTATCATAACCAAGTTAACTAACATAAACATCACCTTACATGTCATAGGTATTTTTTTCCTCATTCTTTAGTGAATGTGATGAAACACATAAGATCTACCTTCTAACGAATTTTTGTATATGGCAGATTAATTATTATTAACTAAGTCATCATGCCTTATATTAGTAGTTAACAATTAATTAATATCTCACAAATAATATTTTTATGTTTTATTTAAGCATCTCTCACATTCTAAGTATTCTTATATGCAGATAATAACAGTAATTTACGATATATAAGTGTGATGAGTATTTATAATAGCTACACTTTACTGCTATGCTAGATATTCTACTATTTTTAAGGGAATCAAATGCAATTACCTGATCAATAAAAAATGTGGTTATTTCTGAAATACTTTGTACTAACAGCTCAGTTTTCTTAAATTCTGAAATATGTGTATAGTATTGGTCAGCTTTCCTGTTGCTGAGAAACAGTATGTGACCAAACTACAAAGTATATATTTTTCTCCTGAACCCCACAGATTGTTCAATGACTGTATCTTTCCTTAACTTGGAATTTTTATAAGCAAACTTCTAAGTAGATATTTTTGGGGATGGGGGAGGAGTTCTTGCTTGCAATTGACAGTGAAAACTTCACCTTGAAATGAACAATCAACAGACAAAAGCACAGAAGCATACTGCTTTAAACAGAGCAGATAAAAGAACTAGCATTTGGAATAACACCCCCCTGATAATTTTAGAATTATTTTCTAAATTTATGCACTGTAAATGTCTTTGAAAATTTACTATTCAGGTGTGCTGGAGTATATCTAATCCCCGTACCTACAAGACTAATGCAGGATAATAGCTGCATGTTTCACACTGGCCTAGATTCAAAGTGAGTTCAAGGCCAGTCTGAACTTCATAACTTCATCGCAAAACTCTGTCTTATAAAGACAAAAACATTAATAAACTGTGTTCATTGAAAGCTGGCTGAAGTATTAGGAATTATTAGCAGTTCAAGGTGACTAGTTCTATGACATTTCTTAAATTCAAATAGAAACCTCATAACTTTTACACAACTGTTCTGTCTTCTCTTTTCTTTAATGTCTGGCTTTCAGTTTCAAGGGATGCACATATTCTGGGAACTTATGTTCTCAGAGAGTTGACTCCATTACTATTATACAATGCTCCTTTTTATTCCTGAGAATTTCCCTTACTCTAAAGTCCATTTTGTTTGAAAGTAATGTAGTTATTTCCAGTTTCTTTTTATTAGTGTTATCACAGCATATCTTTCCCCAGACGTTTTATATATATTTTTTGGGTTTAGTCTTCAGCAAATAACACTGGATTCTATGAAGACATCCCTTGAATTTCTACTGCAAAATTTCACTTTAGCAAATTGATAGCTATTATGCATCACTGTGCCTTCACTTGAGTGATACAGCAAGTAACATATGTTTAATTGGTACAACAAAAGGCAAGATGATTTTATGTATGTAAAGTTGTCAAAGGAGGATTTTTGCAGATCTTATCCTTCATCTAACAGATTTGGTGTATGTTTTCCTGACCAACTCAGATGTTATAATATACACAGAGCAATCTAGGACGTGTACGAGAAAGTTTTCTTTTGATTGTTTAGGTAGAAGTAGACCAGTTCAGTACAATGACACAAAAAAAGCCAGATTTGAAAGTTTTGGCAGATGTCAAAAATAAATCACCAGATCACTCATGCATAGATCTAGAAAAAGATCCATTACCATAAACTATATGTTTTCATAACAGAAGAGTTGTGTGGGTGAATTATGGTAATTGCAATTTTGATGATGATGATGGCCAAGGTGATGGCATTGATGTTGGCCATGAGAACCAAAATTCCTGTGACAGTGAAATGGATCAAGAATCAAGTAATTCAAGCACAGGGAATGAAGACCACCTTCATTCAAACGAGAAAGAAAATGGCAATGGAAGTACATATTTTCGTAGATAAAATGCCGCAAAATTGTCATGCATCAAAGAGAATTGATACAGAAGAAAGAACTCCCAACCTAAGAGATAACCTGGGATGAATTCATGTTCTCTAAACTGGAGGAATCAATTTAGGGACAATGGAGATTAAGAGTAGAATATATTTATTAGGTGAAAGAAAGCATCTTTCCAAGAGAGGGACAAAAGGGGACCCCTGGTGGGTAGCCCAGGAATCTGTCTTTTCTAGAGATTTCTATAGACTAAATCTATGGTATGAGGCAGGTCCAAGGTAGGACCGATGAGAAGTCACTAGGTGGGCATTGGCTGGGACAAAATAATCACCAACCAATAAGTTTACAAGCAAAATTGCTCAGGTAAAATTGATTAAATTAGGATCAAATGGCGAAGTGAAGCTGCATTTGGAGAAGTATTTAAAGGACCTTTTCATACTTGATGCCATTCCAAAGATTATAGGCACCTGATTTCAGCAAAATAATCCAGCATAGGGCAGGCCAGATAGCTCAGAAAATTAAAGCACCTGCTTAGGCAGATCTGTGGGTTGGAGGTTTGATCCCCAGCCTGCACTGCTGGTCCCACCCCCAGAACAAGCTGAGAAGGTGACTGAGACTAGGCATGTGTAATGAGACCCTGTA
>NW_004524982.1:523487-540171 GCF_000260255.1 Octodon degus | reverse complement strand
TGTTGACTCAGCACACTAATATAGCTTTACTTTTTTTACCTCAATCTTACACTTTCTCCTGGATGGTTAAGACCAAGTTAAAGTGACACCTATATAACAAAAAATGTAACTTTTGAAATATGACAAGATCTGTCAAATCACTTCCAGATTGACCCTGAAACCTTGTGGATCTTTTATCATTGTCAGCCATGTGAATATGTCACTGCCATTGCTTGATCAATTTGCTCTCTTTGAAAGCTTGATTAAAAACAAAGGAGAGATCCATTCCTAGCCCATGCCCCGGTGAGTGTGTGGGAGAGCTACCTGCTACCCTAGGCCGGCGGGACCTACAGGTCCCAGCCCAGGCGCAGGATAGGTGAGACCCTCTTCCATCCGTTTCAGACAACCTCGCCACTCCGCAGCATCCACCCACCCTGCCCTCCAATGAGAATTTCTGTCCTATTCTGGGAACCCCGAGATCCAGTCCTAGTCCAGGTCCCAGTGATTCTGTGGGAGAGCTTCCTGTTACCCTGTGCCAGGGGGACCTGTCTATCCCAGCCAGGCACAGCGTGGGTGAGATCCTCTTCCACCCACTTGGGATCCCCCCAACCACACAGCAGCACTCCTCAACCACGCTGGCTGATTGAGAATTTCTGCTGCGTTCTGGGGATGACCAGATAAGGTCCTAAACCAGGGCCCGGTGAGTGTGTGGGAGAGCTTCCAGCTACTCTCTGCCAGCAGGACCTGCAGGTCCCAGACCAGACGCAGAACAGGTGAGACACTTTTCCACTCCCTTTGGACACCCTCCACCACTCCCCAGCACCACACCACACCACCTGCCCAGTGAGAATTTCTGCCTCAATTTGGGGACACCCAGATCCAGTCCTAGCCCAGGACCAGGGAGTGTGTGGGAGATATTACTCTCCCCACTATGCCTCCATGTGCCCTCCAGACTCAGGTCAGGCCTGGACTACAGGCCTCGGGTGAAACCCTGCAGCTGCAATGCCTGCAGAGAGTGCAGGAGACAGAACCACCCAGCTAGTTCAAGAGCAGAACATCTTGCCAGAGGGGCAAAACAGGTTCACTCCCAAGGGCGACAGCAGGAAGAAGTTGAACATAGCAGCCAGATGGAAGCCAAGAACAGCAGGATAAATGAAAACTTTGTATATCTGCACCTGAATTTCAGTAAGTGCTAAGGTTACAACTGCATCAAAGCTCTACAACAAAGGTCAGAATACACTGCTACACAAAATGAAAATGAGAAGAAGCAAAATGCACTCTCAGAAACCAAGGCCACCCATAACAAGTGCAGAGAACATTAGCACAGAACAAATTGGGAATCAGCTGAAAACAATGAATCAATAGTTTCTGAGATAAAGAAAAAACTGAAGAAAGGCATAGAGGGACTCAGATTGGAAATGAAAAAAGAAATCCCTGAATTAATAGCATCTGCAGTAGAGAATCGAACACAGAAACATGGAGGAAACCCAGTGCCCATACAGAATAAATGCAGAGGACACTAGTTCCGCCAAAATGTATGAATTAATAGCATCAATATTAAATAAAGAACAACAGAAAGTTATAGAGGAACTCGGATCAGAAATCTTTCCTGAACTAAAAAAAAAATTCTGGGAACTTGACTCGTCCCCCGAGTCAGGACATGGGGTGATTACCTGGAGGAGGAACGGGGATGAACAAGACAGGGCAAGAGACACAAGAGATGGAGGAAAGACAGGCTTTCTGATTGTCTCATTTATTGAGGAAGTGAGGAGGGTCTAAATAGCCGTGTAGTGGAAGTAGCTGGGTGGGAGTAGTTGTAGATTGGTAGCAAAGGTCCAGGACCACAGGAAGATACCAAGGCAAGCAGGGATTGGTGCTGCAGCATTTCTTGCCCAAATAAGGGAAAGTCTAAAAGGAGCGTTCCATCCCCTCAACATATCCCCCTTTCTTATTAATTATATCAAGCATGAAAATGACAGTGCCCTGAAGGTACAATGCCTGGCTTGGGTCAAGGAGTCCTTCACATGAGATCGACCAGACCTTACCCGTCTTGGGATTGCAAGGCAGAAATAGGCCCTGTTCCTGTCTTAGGTGGTCAGCGGTGCTGCCTGTGGGTCCTACTTGCCTGTCACTGACTACTTGTCCATCTCACCAGAGTGGGGCCTATATTAGATTAGGCTATATCATCATGGGGTCCATTTAGGAGAACCCTCTCATGATACTCTTGTTGATCTGCCATTTCCAGCTGATGATAATGTATCTGAATGGGCTTTGCAGCAAAGGCATCTATGCATGAACTAATGAAGGATGTAAGCTTTTGAAAAATGCAAGGTCCTACCATGAGCAAGAGTAAGAGTGAAGTGAGGGGTCCCAGTAGGGGTACAAGGTAGGGGAACATCCCTCCCCATAGCAAGGAGAAGGGGTTGTCTGCAAGCTATTGTCTCCACTTGAGTAGTTGATCCTGAAGCTCCCGGATTTTGTCTCGAACTATGCCTGATTTATTGGCATAAAAACAACATCTTTCCTGCAAAGCAAGACATATTCCCCCCTGCTCTGCTGTCAAAAGGTCTAAACCCCTCCTATTTTGCAAGACTACTTTTGCTAATGAATCTATCTCGTCTTGGATATCTTGGATAGTACCGGATAGTGCTTGACCATCATCAATCAGCTGATTAGATAATTTGGTATAAGAATGTACTGCTACCCCCAACCCTGCTGTGCCCATCCCCATAGCTGCCATGACTCCCAGCCCTACTAATAAAGGGATGAATTGGACTGCCCTCTTCATGCAGCCCACAACATAATCTAAACTGGGAAGGGGCAAAGGATCGTTACCAGAGATGACATCTGTATCAGGCAATATAATTGCCATGACACACAGTCCTGTCCAGTTGGTAGGTAGGTATGTGAAAGCTAAGATTTTCCCACATATGAACACATGTCCCTCTTTGGGGCAAATAGGGCTACTGTTCTTAAGTATTTGATTACAGCTAGTGAAAGTAAAAAACCCAACATCAACAGTGAAGATATCATTGTGGAAGCTTCCTTGCATACAGGAAGAATTTTTGAAGGTCACAGGTTGGACCCTAAAAGGGAGGCTAGCACTACAATTTGTGCTTTGGAAGCTTATGATGTCTTGTGAGGTAAGATAAGAAGGGAGAGCGAGGGGCATCGGAGTGCCTAGGGTCATGCACAGCCAACAGTCTTGGGCTAAGATTGGGCTGGAAACATTAACAGCCTTATATGTGGGGGTTTGGGGAGTGCTAGGGGATGATAGCTTATCTTAGGGAGCATCTGCTCCATAATTTGCTTCAGGCATTTTTGGACTTGTAACTCTCTAACCGTATCTTGAGGCCCACTGCCATCTGAAACATGTATTGGGGGAACGTTTTTCCAGCACACCAGCTACCCAGGGGTGCCTGAGCATGAAGCCTAGGCATACTTAGGGCCAAGAACCGTAGGAATGTTGGTCCAGTCGCCTCCGGTGGTACCATGGTAAGTCCTCTGAAGAATGGCCGTAAAATAAGTCTGTCCATTAGAGGCCGTGCATTCTTGTAATGAGTCATAGCAGGAGGAGTGCTTCTCAGCTTGGAAGGAGGTATATTTTTAGGGCAAGGCCCTGGTCTGCCATTAATGTTTGGTATTATATGAGGTTTATTGTAGCATTCTGAACCCTGGGAGTAGCCTCCTCCTGCCCGGGGCGTATATGTAAGAGAGGCCATTTTTTTTTGCCACAATCAGTGCCTTGAGTAAAGGTGGTGGGTTTAATCTTGAGAGTACCTCCTCGGCATTCACATGGAGAGCTATAAAATGTTTTTAATAATTCTTGAGGGTTTACCTCCTGGAAGCCGCCTTCAAGGACCCCTGGCCAGGTTTACAGTATTCCCAATAACAAGATCTAGATGTTTAATTTCATAATCCGAAAATAAAAATAGGAGAATTTTCTCAGGGCACGCTTTTGTCCCTTGAATCATCCGTGAGGTTATCTGTTATGCATTGGGTCTGGTCAATTTGTTTGACCAAACATTCTAGCAGCCATCTTGCAGATTTTGCATGTTGAGAGTAGATGCACACTGAGCCCCGTCCCCCTATAAGAACTGGATCGTGATCATTCCTAGTGCCAGTCAGGGAGTCTCTCCACATAACCAAAGCGAATTGAGTCTTTGTTTGAGTGTGCAAAAAGCGGGATGCTGCGGAGCGACCATTGGCATCCAAGATCAAAAAATTAAGAGTGAAGAGTGCATGGGATACTATATTTCTAGGAGAACCTTGAGTAGGGTACCAGTCTCCCCCTTTTATTTTGTTAATGGTGAGCTTTAATGAGAGGTGCACTCATTCAACAATACCTTGTCCTTGTGGGTTATATGGTATATCTGTAGTGTGAAGGATGTTGAGTGTCTTACAAAATCGAGCAAAAGCAACACTGGTGTAACCTGGACCATTACCAGTCTTCAATTTTTGGGGGCACCCCAAAACCGAGAAGGCAGTCAGCATGTGAGCAATGACATGCTTGGTAGCTTCACCCATTTGGAAGGAAGCATGAATAAATCCACTATAATATCAACAATTACATGAACATATTTTAATTTACCAAATTCTGTCATGTGAGTAACGTCCATCTGCCACAATGCATTGGGTATCAAGCCCCTAAGGTTTACACATAGATGGGACACTGGTAGATTCACAGCACAAGATGGGCAATTTTTCACAATCTGTCTGGCCTGATCAAGAGTTATTTTGTGCATAAGTCAAAGGGTTTGGGCTTTTAGGTGGTGTAATTGATGGCTATGTTGAGCAGCAAGCACGCCATTGCTAGAGCAATCAACTTGGGCGTCATTTAGGATGTTGGTGAAGGCCTGAACTCAAGTATCCAAATCAGCTTTTTGTTGCCTTCTGCCAAGGGTCCGGGAAGGTTAGTATGAGCTCTCAAATGTCCCATGAAGAATGGGTGTTTCCGAAGATGAATTAGCGTTTGTAGTTGTCTAAACAGATTAGCAGCTGGAGAAGTCCTACAGATAGTGCCAACTGTCTAGGAGAGGTACGGAATGTGCGAGATAAGCACTGTCTGTATATATATTGAGAGGCTGAGTTGGAAAGACATTAAAAACAGTCATGACAGCCTGTAGTTCTGTCAATTACGCTGAGGAAGAATCTGTTTGAAAGGTGACAACACTATCCTGAAATGCATAAGCTGCCATACCTAAAGATGAACCATCAGTAAAAACCAATAAGGCTTTGGGGATCGGTTTGAAAACGGTGACTCTTGGGAAAATAAGTGCATGATGATTGGTGAAGTCAATAAGCTTATTAGGGGGGTAATGATTATCAATAAGTCCCGTAAAAGAAGCCAAGGCAATAGGCCAGGCCTCGGTGGTCTGAAGTAGCCAATCTACTTGTTCCTTGGTATATGGTTGAATAATAACATCTGGTTCCTTTCCAAAATAACATCTCCCTTGTTTTCTTTTTTTTTCTCCCTTGTTTTCTGCCCAGAATGATAAGGTCAGAGACAACCTGATAGTATGGCTCAACAGTCCTCTTTGGAGAAATAGGTAAGTGTATCCACATCAAGGGTGCAGTTTGCCAGAAAACCGCAGTTGGGGAATGTTTTGTATTGCATATAAGAAATTGCAAAGGTCTATAATAAACTATAAAGGAAATGGTTTGGTCAGAAATGGCCTGTTCCACCAAGGACATAGCCTGTCTGCCTTCTGGAGTGATCTTCTGGGAGGAAGTGGGATCAGAATCCCCCTGTAATATATCATAAAGGGGCTTCAAATCATGTTTGCTTATCTTTAGTTATAGGGTAAGCCAATTGATATCTCCCAACAGTTTTTGAAAATCGTTCAGAGTTTTAAGATTGTCAAGCCTCATCTGAGGTTTTTGGGAAAAGACCTGGGTACATCTCATCTAAAAACCCAAAAAGGTATAAGGCTCCGTTAACTGTACTTTTTCCGGGGCGATTTGGAGTCCTTTATCACGCAAGGCTGCCTGGAGTTCTTGGTAGAATTGCAAGGTTTCATCCGCCTTGCGCCCCGAGACTAAAATGTCGTCCATATAACACACAATGTACGTGTGTGGCCAATGATCTCTGACAGCTTGTAAAGTGGGGGCTACAAAAGAATGGCACAAAGTAGGGCTATTCGCCATACCTTGTGGTAAAATGCGCCATTGAAACCTCTGCATGGGCACTTTAAAGTTGGAAGCAGGTAAGCTAAAGGCAAAGGGCTCTTGGTCTTCTGGATGTAAAAGAATTGTGAAGAAACAGTCTTTCAAATCAACAATAATCTTAAAATAATGTAATGGTATAGCAACTGGGGATGGAAGACCCAGTTAAAGAGCCCCCATAGGGGCCATGATCTTATTAATGGCTCTAAGATCTTGTAACAGGTGCCATTTGCCTGATTTCTTCTTTATGGAAAAAATAGGTGTATTCCATGGAAAATTCCTGGGGACAATATGATCAGCAGCAAGCTGTTCCTGCACCAGCTGTTGGACCACTATCAGCTTTGAAGTTGGAAGGGGCCATTGATCGACCCACACAGGTTGATCCAAAAGCCAGGTGATTTTTTCTGCATCGATTGCAGGAGAATCAATGACTCTTATGGAAAATGGCCTAATTCTGCCCTGGTTAAATTAGGGACAGGATCAATAGGGGTTTTGATGCCTGTGCCCAATCTTCCAAGGCTTTGTCCTGGGGAGAAACCACTATTAAGCATCTGGGCTGTGACTATAGCATTGGGGCTGCTCATGATTAATCCCAATTGTGACAGAAGGTCTCTGCCCCACAAATTAAGTGGTAGATTTGCTATCACATAGGGCTGTATGCTACCTTGGTTGCCTTCTTGATCTTTCCAGGTCAACATCTGTGAACTCCTCTCTGGATTTTTTGATTGACCAATGCCCTGCAAATGTGGCAGGGTGGCAGTCAAGGGCCAATTGATAGGCCAATCCTCTTTCCTAATAATAGTGACATCGGCGCCTGTATCAGTGAGCCCTGAAAAACTCTTGCCATTTAGCCACAAGGTCATAAGTGGCTTCTGACTAGAGACATATTATGCCCAGAAGACATCTGAGGACCCAGACCCCTTGTCACCCCTGCAGGTGGAAATTGACAGGTTGGTGGTAGACACCAGTGGCAGCAATAACAACTGAGCAAAACGTTGATCTGCCTTGATGGGCATGACATTGTTGGGTGAGGAAACCATAACTCTAATTTCACCATTATAATCATTGTTCACAACTCCAGGGGAGACATGAAGTCCCTCAAGTGTAGAACTACTACGCCTTATGATGAGGCCGAACATATCCTTGGGTGGAGGGCCAAAAACTCCAGTGGGAATGGGATGGGTTCCCATGTCAGGGGTTAATATTGTGTAGGAGGTGGAACTGAGGTCCAGTCCTGCGCTTGCTGGGGTTGCCCTGACAAGGTGTGAAATGGATTGTTTTGTGCTGGAACAAATCCTGTCCACCCAAGGAATTGCTTGGGCTTGGGGGCCTGGGGCTGGCCCCGTGTCCCATTTCCCTGCTGCTGTGAGGGCAGGGGGTTTCCATGTATGTCTCTTTTGGATTTACAGTCTCTGGCCCAATGTTCCCCTCGTTTACATCGTGGACATAACCCGGGCTTTTTTATTTGAGCCTGGGCCTTGTTATTTTCTCCTTTACAATTTTTGGCTATATGACCAGGCTGACCACAAGTAAAGCTTTGTTATTTTTGCCTTTGGCGGGAAAAGAGTTGTTTAACTGTGCAGCCCTGTTGAGCCGCGGCAATAGCCAAGCCTTGATGGTAGGAAGGCCCAATATCTGCACATAAACGTATGTAACCGGACAAATCGGTCTTTTTTCTGTGAGGCCTAATCGCCACTTGACAGGCTGAGTTGGCATTTTCAAAAACAAGTTGTCTAACAATGTCAGAGCTTGCATCAGCGGTGCCAAGGAGATGCTCAGCAGCTTGTAAAAGGCGATCCACAAAGTCTGAAAAGGGCTCTTCCAGTCTTGGCTGAATCTTTGTAAGTGAGGAAGTTGGTTCCCCATCTGAAGAGAGTTTTTTTCCATGCTCTGGTCATGCCCAAGTTGATTTGTGCAAAGAGACCTGAGTCATAGCGCATCTGAGCCTCCTTAGTGGAATGATCACCTGTACCGGTAAGCATGGATAAGGTCCAAGCATTGCCATTATCGACATTATCTTTCGCCATGATTTCACATTGATTAAAAAACTCAGATTTCCATAAGAGGTCATTTCCACCTGAAAGAGTTGCCTTAGTTAAGTCTTGCCAGTCCTTGGGAGTAATCCAGCCCTGAGTCATAGAATCAAGGACAGCGATGGTGTAAGCTGCGGGAGGGCCATACTGAAAAACTGTGGTTTTTAATTCTTTCAGTGCAGTTACAGTAAAAGGGGCATGGGCTCTGACAGCTCGAGGCTCGGCGTCATTTTGGCCCGGGGCCATTATTTCTGTAACTGGAAACGCCATTTTGGGGAGAGGCCTACTACACCCGGGTGCCATTGTAGGGGTGCCATTTTAGGGGTGCCCTGTGTCTGATCGGTCCGCAAAGATTGCAATTGTAGTGTAAGGCTCTGGCACTCTTGTTCCAACTGTATCTGTTTCTTTAACTCAAGCACTCAATTTTCCAAGTCCAAAAGCATATTGGAGGGATTAGGAGTAAATTTGGGCATGTCATTATTATCAGGGGGAACTGTAATGTGGTCAGAATGATATTTGGACAACTCCTCGGCTAATTCTCCCCAATCGACCTCTTGTAAGGTAGAAAGGTCGGGGTATAAGGGTTTATGATGGGCTTGGAGGGGGGCCTCGGGTGGAGGAGGGGGAGGTGGCAAGGACTCAAAAGGAGGAAGTGGAGGCTGATTGCCGTTTTCGAGTTTAGCTAACATTTCATTTGCCTCCTCATCGGAGGAGGAGACATCTGAATCAGCTAGGGAAGGGACCAGAGTGGGTTTATTCAAGTTATGCAGAAAAGCCTCCCCTTGGGTAATCATCTCCCTGACTAAGGGATCCCCATGTCGCTGTGTAAGTATCTCATCTATCAAATTCCAGTATGTGAAGGCTGTAACTGGGATCTTTTCAGGGCCAAAAACTATAAAAACCCTGTAGTGCATCACCCACTCGTTTCTGTCTTTTAGAATCAATCTTGCCATCCAACAGAAACCATGGGCAAACCTTATGAATAAACTTAAAATACTGTAATAAATCCTTTTCCTTTAACTTAATCCCTCGTGTCTTAAGTGCCTTGCTAAGGCTTTCCACAAAGAGCTCATGTTCGCTTAATTCTTGACCCATGCTGGAAAAGGGGAAGGGAGTTGCCATTCATTCACTGTGGCTCTAGCCACGTGACAGGCCCTCGCACGGCATTGACTTCGGAATTTACTTTCATTTTCTGCTTCGTACCCGGGCTCTCCAACAGCTCCTTCGTTGAATCCTCCATGCCAGGCCCCACATTGGGTGCCACTTGACTCGTCCTGCGAGTCAGGACATGGGGGATTACCTGGAGGAGGAAAGGGGATGAACAAAACAGGGCAAGAGACACAAGAGAGGAAGACAAGACAGACTTTCTGATCAATGAAAGTGAGCAGGGTCTAAAGAGCCGTGTTGTGGAAATAGTTGGGCAGGAGCAGTTTTAGATTGGTAACAAAGGTCCAGGACCACAGGAAGATGCCAAGGCAAGCAGGGATTGGAGCTGCAGCATTTCTTGCCCAAATAAGGGAAAGTGTAAGAGGAGGGTTCCATCATCCCCCACAGGAACTCATAGCATCTGAAGTAAATAATCAACTAATGAACCATAGGGAGGAAATCCAATCTGAAGAAAACACTGCAGAAAAAGAATTAATAACTGCTTCTAAAGAAGACAATGATAAAGAAATAGAGGAGATAAGAAAAACAACGGATTCCATGAATGAGCAATACAGGAAAGAAATAGATCACATGAAGCAGAGTCAAAGAGATATAGAGGAACTTAAAATCTCAATCACAAGCATGCAAAACCATTTAAGTGAAAGTGATGACAGGGTTTTAGATTTGAAGGCATGGGTGCGGCGAGTGAAAAGGTAAGAAAAGAGCTTTTGAAAGCACCTAGGATGCAGGAAACAATAATTCATCATGTTAAAGATGATGCAAAGATGAATAAAATGAGAATAATAGATATTAATGAGAAAGAATTAGTCAAAACAACGGATATTAAAAAAAAACATGGGCAGAAGTAATAGCAGAAAAGTTCCCAAATTTGAGGAAATAATCTGACATTCTGGTAACCGAAGCATACAAAAGGTGAAATAACCTCAACCTAATTAAAAACACACAGAGACATATAATAGTTAAGATCTCAGAAATCCAACAAAAGAATAATCTACTGAAAGCCGCTAGAGAAAAGAAGCATATCACATTCAAAGGAAAACACATCAGAATTATGGCTGACTTCTCTTCACAAACCATGAAGGCAAGAAGAGCATGGAGCAGAGTACTTCAACTCCTCTATGAAAACTAATTCCAGCCAAGACTACTATACACTTCAATACTCCCTTTTAAGTTTAATGGAGAAGTGAAATCTTTCCATGACAAAGAACAACTAAAGAATTTCATGATGTCAAAGCCAAACCTAAACAGACTACTGAAAGATGTTCTACAGAGTAAACAAAATGATCAGAACTCCACCAACAAGAACAGAAGGTACGCACTAAATAGGGCAAACAATTAAACACAGGACAAAAAGAAGTAAACGACAAGAGGTATATAACATGTCAATTGTTAGTCAATACATCTCAATTATAACCATCAATGTAAATGGACTCAATTCCCCAATTAAGAGAAATAGACTGGCATACTGGATTAGGTAACAAAATCAATATACTGTATAGAAGAAATACATTTAACTCATAAAGACATACATAGGCTGAAAGTAAAAGGATGGAAAACAATACTACATGTCCCAGCACCTCAGAAAAAAGCAGGGGTAGCAATCCTAGTCTCAGACAATCTCAACGTCAAACTAACAATGATCAAACAAAATAAAGAAGGCCACTATATACGGGTTAGGGGAAAAATTCAAGAGGAAGAGGTAATATTCATAAATGTGTATTCAACAAACACGGGAGCACCCATTAAAAATTTTTTAATGGACATAAAAATATAATATCCAATACTACAATCTTTTTTTTTTCAGAACCGGGGATTGAACTCAGGCCCTTGCACTTGCCAGGGAAGCACTTATTCCACTAAGCCATATCCCTGGCCCCTAAATACCACAATCTTAACAGGAGACCTTAAAGCCCTGTTATCCTAGAAAGGTAAGTCAGCCAGACAAAAAATTAGCAAAGAAAGAACACAACAAATCACAGCTTGAAACAAATGCACCTGGTGGACATATACAGAGTGTTCCATGCAAACACAGCTGAATGCACATTTTTCTCAGCTGCACATTGGTATTTTCTAAAATAGATCACATACTGTTCCACAGATCATGCTTAAGTATATACAAGAAAACAGAAATTATCCCATGCATATTATCTGAACACAGTGAAATGAAACTGGAAATAGATGAGAAAAGAAAGGAAAAAAAAAAACCTAAATTCTTGGAAATTAAACAATACCCTACTCAGCAACCAATGGGTCACAGAAGAAATTAAACAAAAAATTCTACAATGTGTACAATTCAAGGAAAATTCGTGCAAAACTTATAACAATTTATGGGATATGATGAAAACAGTTATAAGAGGGAAATTCATAGCTGTGAACTCACACATTAGGAAAACAGAACGGGAACAAGTGAACACCCTAATTCTGCACCTTCAAGAACGATAAAAGGAATAGCAAACCAAAGCCAGAGCCCAAAGATAGGAAGAAATCATATAGATTAGAGCAGAATTAATGCAATCGGGAGGAAGAAAAGAGTTCAAGGAATTAGTGAAACCAAGAGCTGGTTCTTTGAAAGATTAAATAAAAATGATAAGCCCCTAGCTAACCTCAGCAAAAAGAGAAAAAAAAATCAAATGCGAGCAATAAGAAAAGCAAAGGGGGAGCCGGGGAGGTGGTTCAGTAGAATAAGTGCTTCCCTTGCAAGTGCAAGGGCCTGAGTTCAATCCCCGGCTCTGCAAAAAAAAAAAAAGCAAACCACTAGGGGCTGGTGATATGGCTCAGTGGTCTAAAGCACCTACTTAGAACAAGCTTAGCAAAGCACAGGGACTGCGGGTTCAATCCCCCGGCACCACATGCCAGCCAGCACCGCCCCCTGGTGGGCTGAGCTGGCCACACACACACACACAAATAAATAAATAAATAAATAAATAAATAAATAAATAAATAAAATTTAAAAGAAAAAAGAAAAGCAAAGGGGGTTATTACCACAGACTCATGGGAAATCCATAGCTACTTTGAGAACCTTTACTCTCACAGAATAGAAGACGCAGATAAAATGGACAGATTCCTAGAACAGTACAAATTACCAAGACTGAAGTAAAAAGATATCACCACTCTCAAAAGCCCAACAACAGACAATGAAATACGAGATGTAATAAAAAAAACCTTCCGACAAAGAAAAGTCCGGGTCTGGATGGATTCAAAGTTGAATTCCGTAAGAAATTTACAGAAGATGTAGTCCCTATACTTCTGAAACTCATCAACGAAATTGAAAAAGAAGCAATCCTCCCAATACCATTCCTGGAGGAAACTTTTATATTGATAAAAAAACCAAGGAATGATGCAACTAAGAAAGGGAACTAAAGGGGCTGGTGAGATGGCTCAGTGGTCTAAAGCACCTACTTGGAACAAGCTTGGCAAAGCACAGAGACCACGGTTCAATCCCCCAGCCCCACATGCCAGCCAGCCGTGCCCCCTGGTGGGCTGAGCTGGCCACACACACACACACACACACACACACACACACAAATAAAAATAAATTTAAAAAAATAAATAAATAAAATAAAGTCTATCTTCATCTCCTAAAAAAAAAAAGAAAGGGAACTACAAGCCAAACTCCCTCATGGACATAGATACAAAAATCCTCATTAAAATCCTAGCAAATAGAATACAGCAAAATATCAAGAAGATCACACACCATGACCAGGTAGGATTCATCACAGGGATGCAAGTGTGGTTCAATATTCAAAAATCTATAAATATAATACACTATGTCAATAGAGTGAAAACTAAAAAAAAAAAAAAAAAATGATCATCTCCAATGATGCAGGAAAGGCTTTTGACAAAGTCAAACACTTATTAATGTTAAAAGTCCTACAGAAAATTGGAATAGATGACTCTACTTCAAACTGCTAAAAGCCATTTATGAAAACCCAATGGCTAACATAACTCTAAATAGGGAAATACTGATATCTTTTATGCTTAGATATGGTACAAGACAAGGATGTCCTCCATCACCACTCTTATTCAATATAATTCTGGAAGCATTAGCTACACATATTAGGCAAGAGAAAGAAATCAAATGAATAAGAATAGGTAAAGAAGTTAAATTATAATTATTTCCAGATGGCATGATAATTTATTTGGAAGACCCAAAATACTCCATCAAGAAGCTATTAGAATGAATACAGAAATTCAGTAGCATAGCAGCATACAAAGTCAATACCCAAAAGTCAATAGCATTCCTCTACACAGATGACAAACACAATGAGAGGGAAATTATTGAAAAAAATAACTTTTACATTAGCATCGAGGAAAATGAAATGACTTGGTATTCATCTAAGTAAAGAAGTCAAAGATCTTTTCAAGGAAAATTATAGAACTCTTTAAAAAAAGAGATGGTACAAGATTTCAGAAAATGTAAAGGTATTCCATTCTCCTGGATAAGAAGAACAAACATTTTGAAGATGGCCATATTCCCAAAATTTATGTATAGATTTAATGCAATCCCTATCAAACTATCACCAGCATACCTCACAGAGCTAGAGAAATTACAACTAAAATTTATTTGGAACCATGGAAGACCTAGAATAGCAAAAGCAATACTGGGCAATAAAGACAAGGCAGGAGGCATTAAAATTCCTGACTTTAAATTATACTACAAGGCTACTGTGATAAAATCAGCATCGTACTGTCAACAAAATAGACCTGAGGAACAAGAGAACAGATTACAAGACCCTGAAGCCCTTACGAGCACACTCAGTCAACTTAATTTTGACAAAGTGGCCAAACATACTCACTGGAAGAAAGATAGCCTCTTTAAAAATAGTGCTGGAAAAACTGGCTCTCTACATGTGAAAAACTAAAAACGAACCAGGTCTATCTTCATGCAGTAAGCTGAAGTCACATGGATTAAAGATCTGAACATTAAAACAGAAATACTAATCAAGGAGATTATGGGGCCAAAGAGGAATGTGATTGATCATGTAGAGTGTGCCTAAGGAGAGTCACATGGAGAGAAAACATTCTCTCAGGCTTTCACAGAGAACAAATTGGCCAAGCAATGGCCATGACTCATCTACATGGCTGACACTGACAAAGGTTCTGAAATCTGAGGTACAGGATCTCAGGCCTTATAAGACCCAAAAGCTACAAATCTTGATGCATAGATCCTGCTTTACCTTGGTCTTAAACATCCAGCAGAAAAGTATAAAAAAAGGAATATAAGAAGTAAAGCCATGCTCTTATGTTGAGCTATAGGGGACTCAGGACAACAATTTCTCACACTGCCAGTCAAACGGAAGACCCAATATTATTGTGGACTACTAAAATCTTTTAGAATATTTTGCTGAGTTTACACACCTAAAAATTCAAATATCAGAACTTAACAAAAAAGGGATTCAGATGAATGTAAGTTTTGTATCTGTGTATTCAAAGTGGCTAGGATACATATATAGTTACATTCTCTAAATGAATAGAGCGATTTTTTTAATGGTGTTTGTAAGTAGAATATCATGTCTGCATGGTGTACAGCCATGAACCACTAGGAAGAATGTATGCAATGTGTTAATTATTGAAACTGTCCTAGCTATTTGATTTGAAACTCTCTCATTGCTATTTGTTTCTCAATAAAATTATGAAAAATAAATAAATAAATAAAAATTTTTGAAAAATAAAACAGACACTAAATCTCCTGGAAGAAAAAGTAGGAGGAACTCTTGAAGGCATAGGGATAGGCAAAGACTTCATAAACAGAAATTAAATCTCACGACAAACAGTTTAAAGAATTAACAACTGGGACCTGCTCTTACTGAGAAGTTTTTTCATGTCTAAACAAATTACCAACAAAGTAAAAAGGCAACCTAAAAATGTGGAAAGGATCATGACAGATAAGTACTCAGAAAAAGGTCAGCTCTTTAGAATTTATAAAGAACTAAAAAACACTAGCGCCCCAAAATTAAAACCCAGTCCAGAAATGGACATCCCACATGAACACACACTTCTCAAGGGATGAAATTAAAGAAGAGAATAAATATATGAAAAAATGCTCCACATCACTAGCCATCGATGAAATGCAAATTTAAACAACATTGAGATATCATCTAACCCCAGAAACAATGACTATGATAAAGGAATAAACCAACAACAAAAGTTGGAGAGGCTGTGGGGAAAAAGGAACCCTTCTCCACTGCTGGTGGGAATGTCGACTGGTGCAAGCGTTATGGAAATCAGTGTGGAGACTTCTTCGATAATTTGGACTGGAAATCCCATTTAAATGAGGTATTCCTCTACTGGGAATTTTCCCAAAGGATCTGTAAACATCATCATAGTGATATATGTGTGCCTATCTTCATAGCAGCACACTTTGTGTTAGACAAATCTTGGAAACAACCAAGATGCCCATCATCTGAGGAATGGTTAAAAAAAATGTGGTATTTTTATACAATGGAGTATTACTCAGCTATAAAGGATGATAAACTTGAAGCCTTTATACTGATGTATATGCCACTTGAAGATATACTCATAAGTGAAATAAACCAGGCACACATGTGTAAATATCATATTGTTTTCCTAGTATAAGAACTCAAAAGAAGAAATACAAGAGAAAGGTATAATAAAACTGAAATAAAAGCAAGACCTGGTGTACTAAATAATGAAGCGAGGGAAAGAAGAAGAGCGAGGAAACATAACAGTGGCAAGCCATACAATTATTTGTAGAAGATGGGAAGTCAATGTTCCTGAGAATCCTCAGAAGATTTTTGAATCTAACAGTTAATTGGAAGGATTCTCACCTTGACTAACTATATATACAGACACCTTTGAACTGAGCAAGTACACTGAAGATGGCAATTTGTAATAGTAGGTTCATGCTTGCAGTGCCTGTCATTCTGATTTTCTGAATATGGGCTTCTTGTCATGACATGCCAGTTGCTGCCAAGATGTCTCTCATATAGATGATTGGACAAAAAGAAAGGGGTGGTGAATGAAGACAGGAGACAGGAAAAGCAATGTTGCTAGACTGTCTTGGTACATGGTTGTATATGTTTAGATTTCTGGGCTTATGTGTAAACATAAGAAGTATACAATTTTTATGCCTACTTGAAATATATTTGATTTTTTTTTTAATTTTTTCATCTTATTCTGTAGGGACTTACCTCTTTCATTTTATGCCTGAGGTGTTTGATATTTGGACAAATAGTGAGGTTAAGTTTAACAGCTTAGGTTGTATGGTAAAAACAATGAGCTTCTCTTCTGGAGGGTTAACAACCTAAGTTTGCAGACCAAAATTAGAGAAAAAGGAGGGCCACAAGGAAAGCCAACATTTTGGCCCTAGCCTTCCAAGG
>NW_004524982.1:511711-522808 GCF_000260255.1 Octodon degus | reverse complement strand
TTGTACAGCAAATAACCACTAAGAAGAGTATGCAATGTGTTAATTTTTGAAACTGCCATATCGATTTGATTTGAAACTGTCTCATTGCTATATGTCTCTCACAAAAATTATTGAAATAATTGAAATAATCATATTAGGAGGATAGTTATAATAATTAATATATTGACTGTTGTTGTCTTTGTCGGAGTTATTCATGGTACAACATGCAGACATAATATCTTGTCCAAATACTATTAGTATAAATCTTTCTTTTCATTGATTTAAGAGAAAGTAGCAGTATATGTACCCTAACAATGAAATGTGAATGTCTGATGGAGTCATAGCTGAATTCAACGGATACCAGGATTATATTGAGGATTTGTGCATCTATGTTCATGACGAAGATTGGCCTATTGATCTCTCTTTTAGTTGCATTGTTCTCTGGTGTTGGTATCGGTATGATACTTGCCTCCAGGAATGATTTTGCGAGAATTGTTTCACTGTCAATTTCATTGAAAAGTTTGAGGAGTACTGAGATTACATCTGGAAATTTCTTGTTGAATTCAGCTATGACTCCATCAGGATCTTCACTTTTCATTGTAGGTAGGTTTTTTTTTATTACATTTTGAATTTAATTGTTTTTTATTGGGTTATTGAGAATTTTTATATCTTCTATATTCAGTTTTGGTAATTTGCACCTTATAGGGAATCTGTCCATTTCTTCTGTGTCTTTTATTCTGTGAGAGTAAGGATTCTCAAAGTAGCTATGGATGATCTCATTTTCCACACTGTCTGTGGTAATTTCACTCTTTTCATTACTTATTGCTTGAATTTGAATTCTTTCCTCTTTTTGATGAGCTTATCTAGGGGCTTATCAATTTCAGTTAATCTTTCAAAGAATCAGGTTTTTTATTTGTTAATTCTTTGTGTTGTTTTCTTTGGCTGGATTGTATTAATTTCTGCTCTAATCTCTATCATTTCCTTCCATCTTTGGGCTTTGGGTTTGTTTTACTATTCCTTTTGTAGACATTTGAGGTACAGAACTATGCTTTTTTTTGTTTCAGTTCTGTTTTTGTAATGTGTGAGTTCACAGCTATAAATTTCCCTCCAAGAGCTGCTTTCATTGCATCCCATAAATTCTGATGAGTTCTGCTTGAATTATTAGGGAATTGTAGAAATTGTACACTTTCATGTTTAAATTCATCTGTGACCCATTGGATGTTTAGGAATGTGTTGTTTCATTTCTATGTATTTATGGGCTTTTTGTGGTTTCTTTTGTCTTTTATTTCCAGTTTCATTGCACTGTGGTTAGATAATATGCATTGGATAATTTCCATTTTCTTGCATATACTTAAGCATGACCTATGGACTAATATGTAGTCTATTTTAGAAAATATACCATATGCAGCTGAAAAAAATGTGAATTCAGCTGTGATTGGGGAGAACCCTTGGCACTTGTCCACTAAGTCCATTTATTCCTATTTCTGGTTCTGTTCTGATACTTCTTTACAAATATTTTCTGCTTGACCAGTCCTTTTGGGATAAGAGGGCATTAACATCTCCTGTTAAGGTAATGGTAATAGATATTAGATTTTTCAGCTCCATTAATACTTGTCTTTTATAGCTGGGTGCTCCCATGTTGGGGCGTACATATTTACAAGTATTTTCTATTCTTCTTGCATTTTTCCCCTTACCAGTATGTAGTGGTCTTTTTTCTTTCACTCAATCATTCTTGAACTTGAAGTTCAGACTGTCTGCAAACAGGAATGCTACCCCTGCTTTTTCTGAGGTGCCTTGGCATGTAGTAACATTTTTTATACTTTGACTTTCAGCCTATGGATTTTTTATGAGTTAATTATGTTTCTCATATACAGCATAATGTTGGATTTTGTTTCTTAATCCACTGTGCCAATCTATTTCTTTTAATTGGCAAATTGAGTGCATTTCCATTGATTGCTGTAATTGAGGTGTATTACCTTATGATTAACATGTTATTTACCTGCTGTTGTATACCTCCTTTTCCCTTGTGTTTAATTGTTTGCCCTACTTGGAGAGTTCTTTACATTCTCATTCATGGACTTGTGGTCATTTTGTTCCATCTCCAGAACATCATTAATAATCTGTGCACGACTGGCTTTTTCATCATGAAGTGCTTTAGTTGTTGTTTGTCATGAAAGTATTTCACTTCTCCATCAAACTTCAAAGAGTTTTGTACAGTATAGCAACCTGGGTTCGAATTTTTTCTTGCAAACTTGAGGTACTTTGCTCAATGCACTTCTTGACTTTGATGTTTTGTGAAGAGAAATCTGCCATTGTACTGATCGGTTTTCCTTTCATTGTGATCCATTACTTTTCTCTAGTGGCTTTATTATATTATTTTTGTGGTAAATTTCTGGGATCTTGATTATTATATGTCTGAGTTTGATTTTAATTGGATTAATGTTATTTTGGAGTTGTATATTCTTCAGTTACCTGAATGTCAGATTTTTCCCCATATTTTCGTCACTTACTGCTATCACTTATGCTCATATTCTTTTTATATCATTTGTATTGACTCCTTCTTTGTTATTGATGCCTATTAGTTTTATCTTGTTCATTTTTCCATCGTCTTGCAGATGTTATTTTTTCCTGCATTCTCGTTGTTTTTAAGAGACATTTTCTTACCATTTTACTATCTGCAATTGTATCTTCAAGATCTGAAACTCTATCTTCACTTTCATCCAATTGGTTTTGGCAGCTTTTGATTGAGGTTTCAATTTCCTGTTTATCTCTTTGGATCTGCTTCATGCATACTATTTCTTTCTTATTTTGCTCATTCTAGGATTCCATCATTTTTCTATTCTGTATTTTTTAAATCAGTGTCTTCTTTAGAAGCACTTAGCAATTCTTTCATTATAGTTATCATTTCTTTTTTTGCTGCAGAGATTATTTCTGATTTGTTTTCCTCTGAATCTTTCTGCCATTGTTTCTTTATTTGAGACACCATTAATTCAGAATTTTCAGGTGTGTGATTTCCAATTTATTCTATGCTGGTGTCTCGCTCACTTGTTTTTGTTTGTTTGTTTGTTTGTTTTTTTGTTTGTTTTTTGTTTGTTTGTTTGTTTGTTTGTTTTGTTTGTTTTTTGTTTGTTTGTTTGTTCTTGCAGAACAGGGGATTGAACTCAGGCCCTTGCGCTTGTCAGGGAAGCGCTTATTCCACTGAGCCATCTCCCCAGCCCCATCTCTTGCATTTGTTTGTGTGGGTCTGAAAATTCATATTGTTCTTTCTCTTTTTTATTTTATATAGCACTGTCTTCTGATCTTTGGTGTGGAGTTTTGGTGCAGTTATTACCTTAGTACATACCGATATTATTACCCAAGAAAGATTATGTAGGTCAGGCAGTTACAGTTCTTATTTACATAACTATAGTTAGTGACACTAATAATTGGTAGTGAGATTTATTAATTGACAAACTTTTGGACATTATTGATTTGTATTTTAGACACTTAGGGCAAACATTATGACTGTATCGCTATGCAAATATAAGTTTGGGAAATTGTTCTTAAATTATTTACCCAGTGTTCTGTCTAATCATATCCCTTTTTGTACCTGTATTTTTTCCTGGCAGACTAGCTCATCCCGATTATCTGTTGCTCCCTCTCACAATCAAGACAGAAAGAGAGAGGATGCTGTCATAGATCTGGGTCTAATAAAGTGTCTCATTTTACCAGGTCGGATCTCTTAAGTTCAAACTCATCCAAGTGGGGCTGGCTTGTTCCTGGCTGCTATGCTCAGCTTCTTCCTGCTGCAGCCCATTGGAGTGAGTCCACTGTGCACCTCTGGTAAGATGTTCTGCACCTGGATTATTTGGGTGCATCTTGTGCCTTGCCTTTCTGCATGGAGTTCTGCTGCAGGGTTCCACACCAGGCTTGTCTGATGGAGTAAAATCTGATGAGTCTGGAAAGTGTCATACAGAAACCGGTCTCAGGACCAGATAGAGTTGAATCCAGAGGATGGGGAAGGTCCCCAAGCAAGGTGTTTTTTTAATAACTGTCTTTATTAAAATATGATGAAAAAAATAAAATAAAATATTATGATTGGAAGCAAGGTCATGGTTTGAGAATGTCAAAGAGATCTGTGCCAATGGCCTGCAATGGGCTGGGTTTTTCTTCTCATCATGATTACTCAGGGATCCTCTGTGTATATGACAGGTAAAGATAACAGCGTGGCCAGATGGATGAGGCAGGCTCTGGCCCCTTCAGTCTTAGTGGACCACCTGGGATACTGAGTCTGAGCTCTGGGTCCTCTGCTTCAGGTGGAAGTCCTACTTCCAGTGGCTGCTTTGGCAGTCAGGCATGACTTGGGGCCTCTTACGTGAGTACCTCTTAAGATGGTCTGGCTTTTCACAGCAGGACCAGGTAAAGCTAGTCCTTGAACTCTTCTTTGAGCCCAGAGAATCAGACTTAGGGTCTGTTTGTTTTGAAGCTATAACAAGGCACCCATTTTCTTGATCTCTGTGTTTTCTCTTTCTGGCTTACTTCCAACCCCAACTATAGAATACTAAGGAGGATGTTTTTACTAAAGTATCAAGTGAGCTATGTGAAACAAAACTATTTTTGTAGCTCTTTTCTTATATCTGAGGCTGACTGAGTATTGCAATTGTCTGTAAGAATAATCTATCTCTTGATTGAATTAGGATCTAGGGAAGTATGTTTTGCAGTGCCTCTATTAAATGTTCTAAGAAAGCAGAGACGTTTTTATCTTTTTCCTGATAAATAGTTTAAATTTAAAATAACTAGAAAGCATGATCTTAGCTCTTCTTAGACCTTCAGGAATACACACTTGAAAATGTTTCCTACTTCAATCACCTGTGTGACTTTTAGACTAGCAGGGTTCTTGGATAAGGACTGTTTGGGCTCCAGTGGGAGCTGGTTGTTCCCTGGACATGTATTAACAATACATTATTAAGGTGTCCCTCAAGTATATTCCACTACAAGGCAAGAGGATGCTGTCTGGAGAGAGATTAGGAAATAAAATTCAGCCAGCCTTTATACCGTCAAACTGGTGCACAATTTTATCCACTCAGGAAGCTCTGGCATTGTGTACTTAATTTTATTTGGAAAAAGGTTGTCTAATTCATCTTTATACCCTGAAGACATCCCATGAGGAGTTTCCCCTCCAGAGCAGGCGGATGCCATCTGGAGTGAGATCAGAAGACAAGATCTGGCCAACTGGCACCCAATTTTATCTTCTCAGAATGCTCATGAACTGTGCAATTACTCCTTGCTGAACATTTATAAGCATAAGTTATAATTTGTTGGGTGACAGGAATTGTAAGAAAGAAAGCATAATTTTGTAATAAACTATTGCACCAAAAGGTGAATTAGAACTACAGCATTTCTGCTGCTCTGTGAAGGAGATCACCTCTGGAGTTAAACAAAATGGACAATTGACTTGAAGAAATGTGCTCTGGGCCCTTAGGGCAAAGAAATCTCCAAGACACTTGTGTCATACATCTAATCACCAAGGCAATTTTTCCTAGCAGAACAAGGCTATGTTTTATTTAGATTTTGAAGTTCACAGGTTAAACTTATATCTATCATCTAGCAATCACATTTTATATATTGGTTAAGGCTCACTAAATGTTCCTTTTTCTCTTAATTTGCATATGTAAAGCCAAAATGAAAATAATTCCCCTGACAGCTGCAGTGAAATGTAAATTGTTGCAAGTAGCCTCAGCATAATTTCTGAAAGTAGGAGTAGTTAAGTGGTTTAAATGAAAACTTTGAGAGAATTTCTAGTTTACTAGCACAGGGAGATAATATGATGGATAAGTGGAGGTCTTTCAAATGTCAGGAATGACTTTCTACTGAGGCAACCTAGGGTATATGCCAGAGATTAGCCCTGAGCATGACACCTCTATTTTTCTAAGCTTCTGTTGACCCACACAAGCAGAGAACAGCCTCCAGAAAGGAATCTAACTGTCTCTCTGGTCAAAACTCTATCAACCATTGGTTTTAATGGGGGTTCTCAAAAAAGATGCTGGGGAAATCTGTCCTTTGCTTTAAAACATAGCATCTGCTCTAAGAGAATTTAACTAGAAGGCAGACAAACCAGTGTTTGACAAAGTTCTATAAGGGATATTTAAAAACCTGAATAAGACTGCCTAGCGATTTTTAAATTTACAGTAAAGCATTTAAAGTCTACAAATCATTATCAAAATATTCTTTCATAAACCTCAAAGATAACTAGCCCTAGGAGAAGAAGAAAGGTTAGAGATCCTCCTTTAGACTAAAAGTGTTTTGCTTCCATAGGTGTGTTTTGTTTTGTTTTGCTTTGTTTTGTTTGAGATAACTCCTTCTGGCAGAAAAAAGAAACAGATTCTCTCCAGTGTTTGAAGTTCAAGATTCTGAGGGAAAACTGCCCAGAACACTAAATAAAAGCATATATTTTATGTGTGTTCACCTGGATGGGAAAACTTTATTGTCTCATCTGACCCAGAGGTGAGTATGAGTCCTTCTTCTAAAATGACTTCCCAATCTTTGGCATTATCAAGTGCTCCTTTCCTAAATGAGGTTCACTTAGCTGGAATAGTTTAACATTTTTTATTTCTAATTTTATATGCCCCTCAAAGGAAAATGCTGAGGCAGGAAAAGATTAAGAATAAGGACAGAGAAAGTTAGCTGAAAGCGAGTAGGCTTGACAGTTCCTCTAGAATGTAGAGAAGGATAAGAGCCAATCCATCCCATTGAAATCTATCCTCCTAGTCTTAAGAACAGCCACTGATTTAATGACCTTAAGTTGGTGGAAGGAGTCCTATATTTTATTAAGTAGGCATGCATATTTTCTCATTGTGAGCTATATTTCATTTAAAAAGCTCTATTGGGGCCTGGGAGATAGCTCGGTAGAATAAGCGCTTGCCTGGCAAGCGCAAGGGCCTGAGTTCAATACCCAGTTACACACACACACACAAAAATAAATAAAATAATTAATAATAATAATAATAATAAATAAAAAGATCTATTTTGCAAAAGTTTGTATTCAAGTCCACTAGGGGCCATTCTATCATGACTCTTTTTAGTTATATTGTCTAAAGCTAATCAAGGATCTCAGTAAATTTAGTAACTAGTTAAAATGCAACATATACAAGAACAAATCAAGAATAAAATGTCTCAATAAAGAAATATCAAAAACTGATAACCGCCCCATATTTTAACTTAGATTTATCACATTAACAGAACTATATAAGAGACAAAGCACAATAAATTATAAGCAATGTGCAGACATATCAAAATTTGAAGAATAGTAATCTGTTACATAAAGAAGTCACAATCCAGAGTCTATGAATTAAAAGCAAACTCTTGCCTGATTCAATAATATCAATGGAAGACTTCAAATGTTATAGGGGAAAGAATTTCATAACCTGAAAAATATCTGGGAGGAGTTCATCTTCTTGAGAGCTGAATAATGAATTTTAATAACAACAAAGGTTAAGAGCAGAATATATTTACTGGGGGTAGAAACTCTGTGTCCTAGAGAGGGACAAAAATGGACACCTTTGGGTTACCCAGGAATCAGACTTTTCTAGAGATTTTCAGTTTTATTTTTAAAATTATTTTAAATTTGTATCTATCTATGTATCTATCTATCTATTTGGTGCAGGGTCTCACAAAGCAGTTCAGACTCATAGTGATCCTTCTGTCTCAGCTTGATCAGCATACCTGGTCTCTGTGGCAAGCTCAGCACACCCAGGTCCAGCATGGCATGTGGTACTAGGGATTGAAACTTGGTCCTTCCGCTTGCAATGCAGAAACTTAGCCTGACAAGCTATCTTCCCCAGCTGATCTAGAGGTATTTTTGTTTGTTTGTTTGTTTGTTTGTTTGTTTTCCATAATTTGATCTAGAGTTTTTATAGAGCAAAACCTGGAGGTGATTTGAGTCCAAGTTGGGAAATATGGGAATTTGCAAGATGTGCATAAGTGGGACAAAACTACGGTCAACCATTAAGATTATAAGCATAATTGCTAAGGTAAAATTGATTAAATTGGGATCAAATGGGGAAGTGAGTCATGTAAAGAAAAGACATCAGTAGAGAATAGAGGCTTTGCCTGTAGGGGGTTGGGTTATTGACTCTTCCTTTCTTTTTTAAGGTGTTTGACATCTATTTAGAGTATCAATCACTGAGGCCATCCCTAGAGAAGTATGTGGGTGCACTCATTTGATCTTCTGTCTTGAGTTCTGGCCTACAGCTGAGCACCAGTATTTTCCATAGTTGCAAGGTGTCTTGTCTTCCATAGTGGCTCACTTGACTGCCTATAATATTTCTATTTAGCTCAGCTGTGTACATCATGACTGTTGATTATATCAATATCAATAGGGAACCTTTGACAAAAAAAGAGCCTGTGACTGAATATTTTTACATTAAACACAAAAGCCTAGCAGATGTTGATTAGTTTTGCAACAATTAAGATGTCATTCAAATCATTGGCCAGTGGTTGTGTTTTACTCAATCCCACATATTTGTGGCATAAATAGCCCAATAGTTTATAAAGAAAGTAACAATGTAAAATACTACAAAGAATTCTTCTTAAAAGATTGGGACTGACATTTATGAGTGATCATTTACAGTAAAGGCAAAACAAATTGTTTCAGTCTAGGGAACTATGACAAAAAATTGTGGAGCACACTGGCAAGCTGACAGATGAACAGGTAGGTGCAACCCAAAAACCTACTATGACAACAAAAAGACCAAAAACATACCTACTGAGCTCTACAAGAAAGGTCAGGAAAAGAAAATTTATGTGCTATAAATGTAAGCAATACTTTTGTATTGAACATGCAATTTTTTATTTTTTGAAGACTAGCTTGGATGGTACAATTGAAGCAAATATTAATTTTAATAGGGGGTGGGGAAAACCAGAGATTGAACTCAGGACCTTGTGCTTTTCATGGAAACGCTTATTCCACTGAGCCATTTCCCTGGCCCAGCAAGTATTATTTTTGCCATAGAGTTCTATCAGTGTTTACCTTGTGGTTCATATAGTTTTGTTTGTTTGTTTGTTTTTGATGTTATCTCTTAGGTATTGTAAGCAAGTACACAGTTGATGAGAAAACTTTTGGGGTCAATTCTCAGAAGTTATTATACATTTGATGTTTTATTTTATTGATATCTTATTTCACTACTAAGTGTATGATGTACAACATCGTGGGAAGCTCCTGAAAAAACAAAAACAAAAGGGAGAGTTAAGAAGGGCCTGACACATAAAACAGGTAAACTAAGTACCTGTATGACCCATGTAAGTGAGGCTCTTGGATGGAAAATGCAGTTCTTGTACATGAAGACTGCTTTGGATAGATCAGATGGAGCAAAGATTATAGCTGTAGGAGATTTTTGTTTGTGTTACACTGTAGCTCATATAGTTTGTGCTTCTGATGTTATTCTGTAAATTCCATAAGCAAGTAAGCAGCTGATGTGAAAATGTTGATGTTGTTCTATCCTGTGCTTGCAGGACCTATCCAGTCCAAACCCAGGTACACAGCATGAGTAAGACTCTGGTCAGTGCCCTTGGAAAACCCACCACCAATCCGCAGCAACCACCCCACCAAACTAGTGAGTGAGAACATCTGCCACATTCTCGGGACCCCCAGATCCAGCATTAGCCCAGGCCCAGTGAGTGTGTGGGAGAGCTTCCAATCTCCTCTACTCCCCCTTGTCCCATTCAGACTCAGCTCAGTCCTAGCACAAAGGCCTGCGATGAAACTCTGCAGCTTCAGTCCCTACAGAGAGAGTAGGCGACAGAACCACCCAACAAGACAAGGAGCAGAACATCTCGACAGAGGGTCAAAACAGGTAAACTCCCAAGAGCTGCAGCAGAAAGGAGCTGAGCACAGCAGACCCAAGCCATACACAATGGCATAAATTCAAACTATGTAGATCTGCACCTGAATTTCAGTAGGTGCTAAGGTTATAACTGCATGAAAGCTCTACAACAAAGGTCAAAAGACACTGAGACACAAAATGACAAGGTGATGGAGAAAAATACAATCTCAGAGCCCAAGTCATTCATAACAAATGCAGAGGACTCTAGCACAGAACAAACTGGGAATCATATAGCTGAAAAAAATGAATCAAGAGAATCCGAAATAAAGAAACAACTGTAAAAAGGTGTAGAGGAACTCAGATCAGAAATAAAAAATGAAATCACTGAATTAACTGCATCTGCAGTAAACAATCAAATGCAGAAACATAAGGAATACACCCAGGTAATACCCAGAACAAGGGCAAAGGACACTAGCTCAGAGGTAATGTATAAATTAATAGTATTTAAACTAAATAAGTAACAGCAAGAAGGTATAGAGGAAAACAGAGTGGAATTAATTTCTGAAATAAAAAAAAATCTGTGAACTTATACAATCTGAAGTAAAGAACCAAGTAGAGAAACATAGGGAGGAAACCCAATCTGAAAAAATATCTACAGTAAAAGAATTAATAACTGCTTCTACAGAAGAAATTGATAAGAAAATATAGGAGATTAGAAAAATGATGGATTCCTTGAATGAGCAATACAGACGAGAAATGGATTGCATGAAGCAGAGTCAAAAAGATAGAGAGAAACTTAAAATCTCAACCACAATCTTGCAAAACCATTTGAGTGAACGTGAAGACAGAGTTTCAGATCTTGATAACACTGGTACAGTTAGTGAAAAGGTAAGAAAATATATCTTAAAAACAATTGGGATGCTTAAAAAAATCATTCATAACATAAAGACGATGCAAAGATGAACAATGTGAGACTAATAGGTGTCAATGAGAAAGGAGTCAATACAAATGACACTAAAAAATATTGGTAGATGGAATAGCAGAAAACTTCCCAAATATTAGGGGGAAAAAATCTGACATCCAGGTAACTGAAGCCCACAGAATGCCAAATAACCTTAACCAAAATGAAAACCCAATGAAACACATAATAGTCTTGTTATGGTTTGTGTCTAGTTGTTCCCCCAAAGCCTCATGCAGTCATGGGGTGAGGACTTCTAGAGTTTGTGTTAACTCATGATCCCCTGGGATTATGTGTGATCCAAGGCTGGGATTATGGGTCTTAGTACTGCTGGGATTACCCATAGGTGGGTAAGTACTG
>NW_004524982.1:508209-511611 GCF_000260255.1 Octodon degus | reverse complement strand
AGAAGCTAGCTGCTTGAGCTGCTGCTACCCCTCCCTTGCACTCTTGCTCTTTGCTGCCACCATGAAAGTTTGCTTTCTGCTCTGTGCTGCTCTGCATTGGACCCAGCTGAGTATGGACTGAAACTTCCAGTAACTGTGAGCTAAATAAACCTTTCCTTCCCTCATTTTGAGTGTCGGGTATTTGTCCCAGCAACAAGAGAAGAGTAACTAAGACAAGTCTACTCCAAGGAATTTCTGCCACGTTCTGGGAAACCCCAGACCCAGTCCTAGCCCAGGCACAGTGAGTGTGTGGGAGAGCTTCCCGGCTACCCTACACATGTGGGAACTACTGGACCCAGCCCATGTGCAGCGTGGGCGACACCCTCTTTCACCCTCTTGGGACGCCCAACATCTCTCCGTAGTACCAACCCACACCTGGCCCAAAGAGTAGGAATTTCTGTCACGTTCTGGGAACAACCAGACCCAGTCCTAGCACAGACCCAGTGAGTGTGTGGGACAGCTGCCTCTACCCCTACTCCACGTTGTCCCCTACAGGCTCAGCTCAGGCCTGGCACACAGGCCTGGGGTGTAACCTTGCAGCTGCAATTCTTACAGAGAGAGTAGAGGATAGAACCACTCATCTAGTCCAAGAGCAGAACATCTTGCCACAGGGGCACAACAGGTACACCCACAAGGGCAGCAGCAGGAAGGAGGTTCCTACTACTGGAACCAGCTCAGGCAAGTGGGGGTGAGACCCTCTTCCACCCCTTGGGACGCCCCTCTACCACTCCGCAGCAGCTCCCCAACCCCGCGCACTGACTAGGAATTTCTGCCGCCTTCCAGGAACCCCCAGATCCAGACCTAACCCAGGTCCCGTGAGTGTGTGGAGGAGCTTCCTGCTACCCTGTGCTGGAAGGACCTACTACTAGTTCCAGTCCAGCTACAGCGTGGGTGAGACCCTCTTCCATCCCATTGGGATGCCCCTCCAAAACTCCTTAGCAACTGCCCCAACCCGGGAGCCCAGTAGGAATTTCTGCCGCGTTCTGGGAAGCCCCAGACTCAGTCCTAGCCCAGGTCCAGTGAGTGTGTGGGAGAGCTTCCGTCTACCCTGCGCTGGCGGGACCTACTACTGCTCCCAGCCCAGGCGCAGCGTGGGTGACTTTCTTCCACCACCTTGGAACGATCCCCACCACTGGGCAACACCTCTATCACCCCGCCCGCCAAGTAGGGATTTCTGCCATGTTCCTGGAACCCCCAGACCCAGTCCTAGCCCAGAACAAGTGAGTGTGTGGGAGAGCTGCCACTCCCCCCTACTACACTTTGTATCCTCCAGGCTCCACTCAGGCCTGGAATACAGGCCTGGGGTGTAAATCCTCAGCTGCAATCCCTGCAGAGAGTGTAGAGGATAAAATCACCCAACAAGTCCAGAAGCAGAAAATCTTGCCAGAGGGGCACAACAGGTTCACTCTCAAGGGCAGCAAGAGGAAGGAGCTGAGCACAGAAGACAGACTCAAGCCAGGTACAGATGGATAAAATGAAACTTTGTAGATCTGCACCTGAAATTCAGTATGTGCTAAGGTTATAACTACAATGAAGATATACAACAAATGTCAGAAGAAAGTACTACACAAAATGACAAGAAGGAACAAAATGCAGCCTCAGAACCCAAGCCCACACATAAGAAGTGCAGAGGACACTAAAAGAGAACAAATTGGGAATAACAGAGCGGAAAGCAATGATTTAATGGCTTCTGAAATAATGTAACAGCTGCAGAAATGTATAGAGGAACTCAGATTGGAAATAAAAAAAAGAAATTCCTGAATTAATAACATGTGCAGTGAAGAATCAAATGCATAAACATATGGAGGAAACCCAATGCCCACACAGAACATGTGCAGAGGACACCGGCTTGGCTCAAATTCATGAATGAAGAGTGTTGATAGTAAATAAGCAACAGCAGAAAGTTATAGAGGAACTTGGAGCACAATTCTTTTCTAAAATAAAGAAAAGAATTCTCAGAACTCATAATATTTGCAGTAAAGAAGCAACTACAGAAATATAGGGAGCAAACCGAATAAGAAAAAAACACTGCAGTAAAAGAATTAATAACTGCTTCTAGAGAAGACATTGATAAAAAAAAATAGAGGAGATTAGAAAAATGACGGATTACTTCAATGAGCAATACAGGAAAGAAATAGATAGCATGAAGCAGAGTCAAAGAGATATAGAAGAAATTAAAATCTCAATCACAAGCTTGCAAAACAGTTTAAGTGAAAATGAAAACAGAGATTCAGATCTTGAAGATGCTCATGCAGCTAGTGAAAAGGTAAGAAATGATCTCTTACAAACAACAAGGATGCAGGAAAGAATGATCCATCACCTGCAAGATGATGCACAGATGAACAATGTAAGATTAATAGGCATCAATTAGAAAGAAGGAGTCAACTAAAATGACATTAAAAAATATGGGCAGAAGTAATAGCAGAAAACTTCCCAAATATGAGGAAACAATCTGACATTGAGGTAACTGAAGCATACAGAACGTCTAGTAACCTCAATCCAATGAAAAACACACCGACACATATAATAGTCAAGATTCCAGAAATACAGCACAAGAAAAATATATTGAAAGCTGGTAGAGAAAAGAAGCAGATCACATACAAAGGAAAACCCATCAGAGTTACAGCGAACTTCTCTTCACAAGCCATGTAGGCAAGAAGAGCATGGAGCAGAGTGCTTTGGGTCATCGACGAAAACATATTCCAGCCCAGACTACTATACATTGTAAAACTCTCTTTCAAGTTTGATGGAGAAGTGAATTACTTTCATGACAAAGAACAGCTAAAGAATTTCATGATGACAAAGTCAACATTACACAGGCTACTGAAAGATATTCTAGAGAATGACCAAAATGATCAGAACTCCATGAATGAGATCAGAAACAACCAACTACATAGGGCAAGCAATAAAACACAGGAGAAAAAGGAGTAAACTACAACAGGTAAATAACATGGCAACCGCAAGTCAATACATCTCAATTCTAACCATCATTGTAAATGGGCTCAATGCCCCAATTAAGAGAAATAGACTGGCAAAGTGGATTAGAAGACAAAATCCAACAATATGCTGTATACAAGAAACACCTTTAACTCATAAAGACATTCTTAAGCTGAAAGTCAAAGGATGGAACACAATACTACATGATCCAGCTCCTCAGAAAAAAGCAGGGGTAGCAATACTATTCTCAAACAGTCTCTCCTTCAAACTAACAATGATCAAGCGAAATAAGGAAGGACACTATAAACTGGTTAGGGGAAAAATTCAAGAGGAAGAAGCAACACTCATAAATATATATGCACCAAACATGGGAGCACCCAACTATATAAAGTAAATCTTAATGAACATTAAAAATCTAATATCCAA
>NW_004524982.1:506749-507974 GCF_000260255.1 Octodon degus | reverse complement strand
ATGCAAGAAAACAGAAATTATCCCATGCACATTATCTGACCACAGTGCAATGAAACTGGAAATAAATGAGAAAAGAAAAAAGAAAAAAACCTAAAAAATACATGGAAATTAAATGACACCCTACTCAGCAATCAATGGGTCACAGATGACAATATACAAGAAATTCAACATTATCTGCATTTCAATGACAATTTAAACACAAATAATCCTAATCAATGGGATACGATGAAATCAGTTCTCAGAGGGAAATTCATAGCTGTGAACTCACACATTAGGAAAACAGAACGGGAACAAAAAAATACCCTAACGCTACACATTCCACAACTAGAAAAGGAAGAGCAAACTAAACCAAGAGCCCAAAGACGGGAGGAAATCATGAAGATTAGAGCAGAAATTCATGAAATTGAGACGAAGAAAACAATTCAAATAAGTAAAAAAGCAAAAAGCTGGTTCTTTGAAAGATTAACTAAAATTGATAAGCCCCTAGGTAACCTCTTCAAAAAGAGGAAAGAAAAAATACAAATGCAAGCAATAAGGAATGAAAACGGTGTAATTACCATGGACTCAGTGAATATTCAAAAGATTATCAATAGCTACTTTGAGAATCTTTACTCTCACAGAATAGAAGACACAGAAGAAATGGACAGATTTCCAGAAATTTACAAATTACCACAACTGAATAGAAAAGATATAACCTCCCTCAATAGCCCAATAACAGCCAATGAAATACGAGATATAATTAAAAACCTACAGGCAAAGAAAAGTCCAGGACCGTATGTATTCACAACTGAACTTTAGAAGACATTTACAGAAGATATAGTCCCTATACTCCGCAAACTCTTCCATGAAATTGAAAAGGAAGCGCCCCTCCCAAAATCATTCATGGAGGCAAGTATTAACCTGATGTCAAAACCAGGAAAAGATGCAACAGAGAAAGTGAACTACAGGCCTATCTCCCTCATGAGCATAGATGCCAAAATCCTCAATAAAATACTAGCAAACAGAATACAGCAAATCACCAAGAAGATCATACACCAAGACCAGGTAGGATTCATCCCAGGTATGCAAGGATGGTTCAATATTCGAAAATCTATCAATGTAATACACTATATCAATAGAGCGAATACTAAAAACCACATGATCATCTCCATTGATGCAGAAAAGGCTTTTGACAAAGCCCAACACTCATTCATGTTCAAAGTCCTACAGAAAATTGGAATAGATG
>NW_004524982.1:505704-506326 GCF_000260255.1 Octodon degus | reverse complement strand
TGAAATACCTTGGAATTAATCTAACTAAAGAAGTCAAGAACTTTTCCAGGAAAATTACAGTACTCTGAAAAAAGAGATCGGAGGGGATTTCAGAAAAGGGAAAGATATTCCATGCTCCTGGATAGGAAGAACCAATATTATGAAGATGGCCTTACTCCCAAAATTGCTGTACAGATTTAATGCAATCCCTATTGAACTACCAACAACATACCTCACACACATAGAGAAAACATTCCTGAAATTTATCTGGAACCAGAAAAGACCTAGAATAGCAAATGCAATTCTGGGCAATAAAGAGAAGGCATGAGGCATTACAATTCCTGACCTAAAATTATACTACAAGGCTACTGTGATAAAATCAGCATGGTACTGGCATCAAAATAGATCTCAGGATCAATGGAATAGATTTGAAGTTGCTCAAGGCCCTATGAACACTCTCAGGCACCTTATCTTTGAAAACGGGACCAAACATACTCACTGGAAGAATGATAGAAACTTTAAGAAATGGTGCTGGAAACACAGGCTCTCTACATGCCAAAAAATAAACTTCACCCAGGTCTATCTCCATGCACTAAACTAAAGTCAAAAGAGATTAAAGATCTAAACATTAAAGCAGAGACAC
>NW_004524982.1:499810-505604 GCF_000260255.1 Octodon degus | reverse complement strand
GTGGTGTGTGTGTGTGGCCAGCTCAGCCCACCAGGGGGCGGGCCTGGCTGGCATGTGGTGCTGGGGGATTGAACCGTGGTCCCTGATGCTTTGCCAAGCTTGTTCTAAGTAGGTGCCTTAGACCACTGAGCCATCTCTCCAGCCCCTTTTTGAATGTTTTTTATCCTATTCTGTAGGGACTTAAAGTTCAACGTACCAATACTTGATGAAAAATACCTGTTCCATGGTATGCCTAAGATGTTTGATATTCAGACAGATAGTGAGGTTAAAGCTTAACAGCCTAAGTTGTATGGTAATAACAAGAAGCTTCTCTTCTGCAGGGTTAACAACCTAAATTTGCAATCTGAAATTAGAGAAAAAGGAAGTGCCCCAAATAAAGCAAACATTTTGGCCTTAGCCTTCCAAGATCAATTAAGACTCAGGACATATGAGAAATTGTACTATAAAATCAAGTATCTAGGTAGTGTCCCAAATTTTCTGATCAAGGAGATTATGGGGCCAAAGAGGAAAGTGATAAATGATGTAGAACGTGCCTAAGGAGAGCCACATGGAGAGAAAACATTTTCTCAGGCTTTCACAGGGAGCACGTTGGCCAAGCAATGGCCATGATTCATCCACATGGCTGACACTGACAAAGGATCTGCAATCTGAGGTACAGGGTCTCAGAATAAATCCTGAGGCAATTTGACTGACCTTATCAGACCCAAAGGCTACAACTCCTTTTGCATAGGTCTTGTTTTATCTTGGTGTTAACCATACAGCAGAAAAGTAAGAAAATGAAGTGTAAGAAGTAAAGCCATGTTGTTATGTTGAGCTGTAGAGGACTCAGGTCAACAATTTCTGGCACTGCCAGTGAAGCAGAAGACCCAATAATATTATGGATTACTGGATTCTTTTAGAATATTTTTCTGAGTTAACACACCTATAATACTCAAAGGATGTAACTAAACAAAAAGAGGAAATATAAATGAATGCCCATTTTGTATCTGTGTATTCAAAGTGATTAGGATAGATATATAGTTACATTCTCTTAATAAAAAAGGGATTTGTTCTAATAGTGTTTGTAAATATTATATCATATCTGCATCTTGTACAGCAAATAACCACTAGGAAGGGAGTGTGCAATGTGTTAATTATTGAAACTGTCATATGAATTTGAATTGAAACTGTCTCATTGCTATTTGTCACTCAATAAAATTATGGAAAAAATAGAGAGAAAGAAAGGAAGGAAGGAAGGAAGGAAGGAAGGAAGGAAGGAAGGAAGGAAGAAAGAGAAAGAAAGAAAGACAAATATCCTGCCGTTTTCTACAATGTGGTAAGTCCCAGGGGAAAGTTCACTAAGTGAAATATGTCATATACAGAAAGATTAATACTGTGGGATCCACTTATATATAAAGGGGGAAGAAGTAGAGAGGGACATTTAAATCTTAGGATACAAGGAGATATGCAAAACTGGGGATATATCTCAGTAGTAGAGTGCTTATCTAGCATACTTATGGTCCTCAGTTCTGAATTACATCCAGCAAACACACACACACACACACACACACACACACACACACGTACACATGCACATAGAAGATATATGGGATAAAGAACTAGAGATCTGATGAGAACTCAAGTTGGTAAAATTGTATTGTATTAAAGATTTTTAACAAATTATTAGATATTAGCTGTGTTATGAAAAAAGCCCTTCGAAGATGTCAGCTACTTTGTCAAAGTTGTGGTTTTACTAAATATATGTATCCCATAACATCATGTTGTAAAACTCAAATGTAAACAATGAAATTTATTCGAAAAATGAAAAAAATAAAAGCTGCTCCTAAGAAAAGAAAAAAAAAATAAAAATTATAGGACACTTAAACAGTTTTTACCAAAATATCAAATGAGTTGTCTGGAACAAAAGCTATCTTTTGTAGCTTTTCTCTAATTTCTGGAGCTGACTGCATAATGAACTTATCTGTAAGAGTAATCTGTCCCTCTATTTAACTAGCTTCCCAGGAAGAATGTCTTATCAGTGCCTCTATTAAACTTTACAAGAAATCAGAGGGGTGTTCATCTTTCTCCTGGTAAATATCTAAAATCTTAAATAACTAGAAGCCTTGGTTTTAGTTCTTAGTCCTACAAGAATACAACACTTGAAAGAAAATATCTTTTTCAGTCTCCTGCACCACAATTAGGCCACCAGGGATCTGACTATTTGGACTCTAGGGGGAACTGGAAGTTCCACTGCTTGTCTATCTCTTGGCTCTTTAAAATTAACAATATGCTATTCCTCTCTAAATGTAGTAGCAGCTTGTAATGCTACCTGTATTTCTATAGAAGTTAAAGCTTGGTTTAAGATTAATATTACATCTTTTCAATCTAGTTCATAACTCTGAATAAATTTTCTAAAGACATCATTGTACTTATCAGGGTAATTTATGGTGTATGAACTGTGGAAGTTCCAAACTGCCTGTTTACTTTTTTAAAAGGTATTGTCCTTGAAAAGCTTGCAAATTTTTAACTAAGAATGTCGGTAGCCCTGTAGAGGACTGGATTACAGCAGTTTTAGAAGACCACACCTTCTATACTAGAAAAACAAATAGGAAAAACCTTACTTTCAGCAATGGTGGGCGAGGCTGAACTTCCTGGGTTTTTTTGTTGTTGTTGTTGCTCACATGTACATTTTAAAATTGAAATAACAATGAACATTTTAATGCAAACAAAATCTGAACATAAAACATACATTTTTATCATTTTCCTTTTCATACCATCTTTCTAGTTATAAAATAGCATCACAGTTGATATTGTCCTCTTCATTTTATTTAAATGGATCTTTTTTAACATGTAAGGATCAAACGTCTTCCAGTGCCTAATGAAACACACTCTAAAGGAGTAAGCAACTTTGCCTGTGAATTAACCTGGAATTCAATAGAAATTACTTTTTTGGGCATCCCCACCTTTTTTTTCTAATTGATTACTCCACCCAGGCATCCCTGAGTAGCCCCCTCCAGAGCATGTGGATGCTCCTGTTGGAGAAAAGGGAGACAAGATCCCACCACTATATCCACCCTCAAACTGGTGCATGATTCCTATCTCCTGTATATCTCGCAACCATTTACTTACTCTTATTGAATAGGTGCAAATTACAATTGGTCTGATGATCAGAATATCTGCAGAAGGAAGGAAATCTATAGCATAAAACATCAATTGGAAGTGAGCACTTCTCAGGCTTCAAAGATCACTTCTAAGATAAATAGAACCATTGACTGGAGAGATTTGGCCCCTGTTGTAACCCAAAAATAAAAAAAATGCACTCAAAATTAAAAAGGCAATAAAGCACTTTATTTAGCTGAGCTCAGTGGCAACATGTACTCTCATCTCCAAGTAGGTGCACGCCCAGATGAGGAGAGACAAGGGTTTTTCAAAGCTGAAAACCAACGGGTCTTGTGACTTGAGTGCGTGGGAATGCAGCACAGGGGTCAGCGTCCACATTTGGGAAACAAGTACATTTTTTCAACATGTGGTTACAATTTTCAGGAGCAAATAATTACAATTTATGGTATCGTGTTGATCATGCGACATACGTGGAGTGTTCTGGGGTAAGAAATTGTTCAGGTTATAACCTTTTACACACTGTGGTTTAGAACAAAGGAACAGTTTGAACATTAATGAACTCCTGTTCAGAGGCCTGGATGATGGCCTGAGTCACCAAAATGGAGCTTAAGTTGTTAGCTTAAACCAAACAGTCCTCTTTAATAAAGTTTATGGGAAATGTACAGAGCTGTATAATAGAATGGCTATTCTGGTTACAAAATGGAGTCAATCACATAGGTTATAACAGAAAAATAGAGTTGCAAGACAAAATAGCTGTTCTAGTTACAAAAATGGAGACAGTTACATAGGTTAAAACAGCCCCACGCACTGAACCAATCTCCAGACACTTGATTTCATTCTGACCACCTAGGTAAACATTTCTAGCAACTACACAAGATTTAACATTGGAGCTCACAGATGAAACTTATATTTTATCACATAACAGTCCCATTTTACATGGTGGTAAAGACAATACTGCTGGCAAAATATCTTACTCTATAGTTAACATGCAACGCACAGATACAAACTTCTGATAACCACTATTGCAAACTGTCTAAGCCTTATTTCTCAAAGAGTGACTTATTATTTGTTCTACTGAAAAGCTCAGATAAATTTTCTAGTTTACTAGCAGAAAGAGAGAAAAAACGTACAATAGGTAAGTGGAGATCTTTCAGTGGTCACGAGCCAGTTTCCACCAAGGAACCTTTGGGTATAGCTATAACCCCTCAGGTATTCTCAGTTTCTATTGGCTCACACAACCAGAGATGTCTCCAGAAAGGAATCCAGCAGTTTATTTGGTCAACATTCCATCAACCACAGGCTTCAATGGGGATTCACCAGAGACCGGCTAGGGAAAGCGGCTCTCTGCTTTAAAGAGTGGCAGCTGCTCTAAGAGCATTTATTAGCTGGCAGTAACCACTGTTTGTTCAAATTCTATAAGGAATAGTTAAAAGCCTGAACAAGATTGCTAGCACTTTACATTAAAGCATTTAAAGTCCACAACTTATCTCTTATGCATCTAAATGATAACTAGACCTAGGAGAAAAGGTTGAGTCCTCCCTCACACTAAATGTGTTTTGGTCCCATAAGTTTGCTGCTTTTGGAGATAGCTCCTTCTGATGCTACCCAGAAGTTGTTTCTCTCCACTGTGTCTCAGGTTTACTCTCCTGAAGGAGACCTGCCCAGAACACTAAGCCTGGACATGGCTTTTATATGTGTCCTCCTGGACAGGCATAGTCCTCTTTCTCTCATCTGACCCAGAGACAAGGTATGTGTCCTTTTTCTAAAATGACTTCCCTGTGTTCAGCATTAACAAATGCTCATTTTTTAAGGGCTTCACTTGGTAGGAAGGGTCAGAGTTTTCCTAATTTTATATGCCTCTAAAAAGGAAAGTAAAAAGAGGTGGGAAAATTAGGAGTAAAGTCAAAGCAAGGAAACTGAAACAGAGCAGGCTTGATGTTCCCTCTAGCATGTAGAGGGGCGTCAGAACCAGTGCATCCCAGTGAAACCTGTCCTCCAAGTCCTTAACAATGGTTGTCGACCTAATGTCATTTAACTGTCAAAAGGAGTCCGATGTTTCATATACAGGCATGTAATATTTCCTAAGTTGGAGCTGGTTAAAAGTCCCATTTTACAGAGATTTATATAAAATCCACTAGATTTAATAACAATACTCTCTCTAGTGCTATTTTCTAAAGGAAAGCAAGGAATACCAGTATATTTAGCAACAGTTTAAATGCAACATGTACAAGTACAAATAGTCATAAAATGTCCCATTAAAGAAATATCATCAACTTGTAACATTTTCATATTTTAACTTAGATTTACCAACAGCATTTTGACCAACATTTTAACAAAACTACATAAAGACAAAACATAAGCAATTGTAAACAATTTTAACAGTATTATGAGACAAAACTGTATAAGACAATGTATGAACAATTAATTATGAGCAAGGAGCAAAGACATGAACATTTGAAGCATAAAAATTTGTTACCTAAGCAAGTCCCAATCCAGAATTCATGAAAGAAAAGCAAACTCATACCTACCTCCAGTGATCTCAGTGGGAACCTCCTGTAATGGGTTAACTCACATTTTAGGCTATATGGGTGTGAATCTTGTGCTTTCTGTTGTAAATGCATACCCACCCATTGTTTTAGATTGTTTAGTAAATAGTGGCTGTTACCTGTAGTTTGCTAGATAAAACTCACCAATC
>NW_004524982.1:498022-499710 GCF_000260255.1 Octodon degus | reverse complement strand
ACAAGAAATACAAATAAAAAAGTATAATACAAGAGAAAGAAAAGCAGGATCTAGAGGACTAACTAATGAAGAGAGGGAAAGGTGAAGAGGTATGAAACATGACAATGTCAAGAAATACAGTTATATGTAGAAGATGAGCAAGGCAATGATCCTGAGAATATTCAGAAGATTTTTTAATCTAGCAGTTAATTGGAAAGATTTTCACACTGATTAACTATATATAAAGATATCCGTGTATAAGCTACTGCACTGCAGATGGTAATTTTTAATAATACTTTCATGCTTGGAGTGCCTGTCTTTCTGGAATTCTGTATGTGGGCTGCTTGTCATGACATGTCAGTTGCTGCTATGATGTCTCTCTGGTAGATTGTTGTGGAAGAGCAAGGGGGTGTTGAATGAAAGCAAGAGACAAGAAAAGGAATATTGTGGGACTGTTCTGCTTCGAGGTTGTATATTTCGGGATTTTTGGACTTATGTGTAGAAAGAGGAATTATGTAATTCTTTATGCCTATTTTTAAAATATATTCTAATTTTTATATGCTTTTATCATATTCTATAGGGACTTAAAGTTCTACATATCAATACTTGATGAAAAATTCCTGTTCAATATTATACCTAAGATGTTTTATATGCAGACAGATAGTGAGGTTAAGTTTAACAGCCTAAGTTGTTTGGTAATAATAATAAGCTTATGTTCTGGATGGTTAAAAACCTAAGTTTGCAGAACAAAATTAGACAAAAAGGAGGGCTGCAAGGAAATCCAACATCTTGGCTCTAGCCTTTTAATGTCAATTAAGTCTCAGGATGTATGAGAACTCGAACTGTAACGTTAAGTAACTCAGTAGTGTCCCAAATCTTCTGATCAAGTTTATGTGCCCAAAGAGGAAAGTGATAGATGATGTAGAGTGTGCCTAAAGAGTGTCACAGGGAGAGAAAACATTCTCTCAGGCTTTTACAGAAAACACACTGTCCAAGCAATGGCTGTGACTCATTCACATTGGTGACACTGAGAAAGGTTCTACAATGTGAGGTACAGGATCTCAGGATAAATCCTAAGGGGATTTCACTGACCTGATCAGACCCAGAAGCTACAACTCTTGGTGCATAGGTCCTGTTTTACCTTGGAATTAACCATCCAGCAGAAAAGTATACAATACAAAGTATATGAAGTAAAGCCTTGCTGCTATGTTGAGCTGTGGGGGACTCAGGTCTACAATTTCTGACACACTGCAGATGGTAATGTGTAACCACTGCAAATGGTAATTTCTAATGGCAGTTTCATGCTTGGAGTGCCTGTCATTCTGGTCTTCTGAATATGGGATGCTTGTCATGACATGCCAGTTTCTGCTATGATGTCTCTTGGGTAGGTGGTTGTTCAAGAAGTAGGTAGTGGTGAATGAAAGAAAGGGACATTAATAGGAATATTGTGGGATTGTCCTTGTTTTAGGTTGTATATGGTAAGGTTTTTGGACTTATGTGAAAATATAAGAAATATATAGTTCTTCATGCCTATTTTTAAAATATATTCTAATTTTTGAATGTTTTTATCATATTCTGTAGGGATTTAAAGTTCACCACATAAATACTTGATGAAAAATACCTATTCCACATTATGCCTAAGATGTTTGATATGCAGACAGATAGTAAGGTTAAGCTTAACAGCCTAAGTTGTATGGTAATAACAATAA
>NW_004524982.1:490628-495784 GCF_000260255.1 Octodon degus | reverse complement strand
CTTCCTGCTTCCTGGGCTGCCGCCTTTTGGTCCTCTCCTGCGTGAGAGCAGACTGGGGGGCCCTGAGCTCAGTACTAAATGGCTTTCCAAATTCCAACCTGGCTGATCTGGTTCCTATTCTGAGTGACCCATAACACCTCCAAAATGATACAGGGAGAAAAACTGATCTCGGGTGGGTAACCTCCAAACCATATAGGGAAACTCCTAAGACATAGGGAAAAACCATCTCTCTGCCTGACCTGCACTACTTTGTGTTCTCTAAAACCAAAGAATTAATTTTAGAAACAAATGGAGGTTATGGGCACAATATATTTATTGAGGGAAAGAAAGCTCCTGTCCCAGAGAGGTACAGGAGCCCCCCCTCCCCCAAGCAGGTAGTTCCCCAGGAAGTTGTTTTTTCCAGGGACTTTTATAGTGTAAAACCATGTGGGGCTAAGGTAGAGAAAGGGGGAACTCGCTTAGGAGAATGTGGGCTGGGACAAAACTATGGTCAACCAATGGGATTGCAAGCACTATTGCTCAGGTAAAGTTGAACAGGCCCAGGGCCAAATAGGGAAGGGGGTCAAGGAGCAAGCTGAATAAGTGTGCATCAATATGGACAGGGTCTCTTCCTGATGGGGGTTGGGCTGTTGACTCACTTGGGTCTTTCCAGGTGATTGATACCTATTTAGAATATCAATCCTAAGTGCTAGTCTTTTAGCATTTGTTTGGCCTTTAGGTCTTTTAGGTCTGGTTCACAGCAGGAGCAACCATCCTTCCCACAGTTGCAAGGTAGCTTGTCTTTTGTGCTGTCTCCTTCAAGGGCCTGGCCCTGTCTGATAATATTTCTAACTCAGCTGCCTGCAATAGTGGGTTTTCTCTTTACTCTGTTGATGATTTCTTTTGCTGTGAAGATGCCTTTAAGTATGTTAAGATCTCATTTGTCGATTCAATGCAAAATTTTCTTTGCAGTCTTGGTTTTCTTTAAAAAGTCTTTGACTACACATATGTCTCCAAGAATTCTGTCTATTCTATCTTCCGGAATAATTATTGTTTATGTTTTACTATGTAGATCTTTGATTCATTTTTATTTTAATGCGGTGCATAGTGAAAAGCATGGCTTTATTTTTTTCTTCAGCATGTGGAAGGCCAGTTTACTCAGCATCCTTTATGAAAGAGGCTATTTTCTTTCAGTAAGTGTATTTCAGCCTCTGCAAGATAAAGTGGTCGAGGTTTTTTGGAATTGTGCCTGCCTCTTATAATCTGTACCACTGATCCTCAGGCCTGTCTTTTGCCAATATCATGCTGCTTTTGTCACTTTGTAATATGATTTAAAGTCAGGCATTGTGATACCTCCTGCTTTGCTTTTGTTACCCAGAATTGTTTTTGGTATTCTTGGTCTTTTCTTAGTCCAAATAAATTTTAGGATTACTTTCTTCACTTCTTTGAGGTATGCTGTCAGATCTTAATAAGAATTTCATTAAATCTGTATAGCAATTTTGAGAATATGGGCATTTTCAATATGTTGGTTCTTCCTACTAAACAAGGGGTAGCTTTCCATTTTTTTTTGGTGTATGTAATGGGTTAACACACATTTTAGGCTATAAATGTAAATCTTGTGCTTTCTGTTGTAAATGTATACTCACCCACTGTTCTAGGTTGTTTTGTAAATAAGAATGGCTGTTATTTGCTGTTTGCTATATAAAATGTCTATCTTACCAATTCCTGTAAACAAAGTGACATTAACAGGGATGACTTCAAAAGGAAACTAAATGGGCTTTAATTTCTTATAACCTCAGGCTGTACAAGGTTGCCTGCAGGTACTTAGGTGCAAAATAACCAGAAACTAAAACAAAGGCCCCAGGAAATTTAGTTTGAGTAGTGGTGACACTGACCCTAAAAGCATTATTTTGTGTCAGAAAACGAATTGTTTACCAAACTAAATGTGGTTCCAAGTTTTAAAGTCCCGCCCCCCAGTTTTCTGGGCTAGCCACCTTTGGGTCCTGAGTTCAGTAATAAATGGCTTTCCAAATTCCAATCTGGCTGATCTGGTTACTATTCTGAGTGACCGATAACAGTATACTCTTTGGTTTCTTTTTACAGAGACCATAGTTTTCAGTGTAAATTCTTATGAAATTTACTCTATTATCTTGGACTCTTACATATTTAATTTTTGATGCCATTTTGAAGGGTGTGGTTTTACTAATTTGGCATTCTGTGAGTTTGTTGTTTCTGTACAAGAATGAATACTATTGATTTTTTTAGTGTTGACTTCATATCCAGCTATGTAACTGAATTTGGTTATTAAATCGAGAAATCTTCTGGTGAAGTTTTTCAGATCATCTATGTAAAGTGCCAAATCATAGGAGAACAATGAAAATTTAAACTCCTCCTTTCCTATACTTATTCCTTCTATTTATTTTTCTTGTTTAATTGCCCTGGCTGTTTCCAGAACTATATTGATTAGGAGTAGTGATAGTGGAAAACTTTGTGCTGTTACTGACCTTAAAGTCAAACTTTTCAGCTTTTATCCATTTAATATGATGTTTGCCATTGGTTTACTATACATGGATTTTATCTGAATGAGATAAAGGCTATCTATTCCAATTTATTGTAGGGTTTGTCATGGCTTGTGTCTATTTGTACTCCTCAAAGCTTCATACAGTGATGGGGCACTGGGCTTCTAGAATTTATGATAAATGCATGATCCACTGTTCATATTACTGTAGGCAGCCGATGAGGTAGAAATATTATATGCAGTCAGACAGGATCAGGCCCTCCAAGGAGACAGCACAGAAGAGGAGATGCCTTACAACTCTGGGAGGGGCTGATGCTCCTTCTGTGAACCAGACCTAAAGACCTAAAGGCCTAACAAATGCTAAAAGGGTAACACCTGGGTTTGATATTCTAAATAGGTATCAATCACTGGAAAGACCCAAGTGATTCACTAGCTCAACCCACAACAGAAAGAGACCCCATCCCACATTCCAACCCCAACAGGAAAAAGAACCAGTCCCCTATTCATGCCCACTTGCTATGTGACTTGCTTTCCCATTTGATATTAGATTTAATCAGTTTTACATGAGCAATGGTGCTTGTAATCCCACTGGTTGACCATACTTTTGTCCCACATCCTGCCAACCTAAGCAACTTCCCATCTTCTCCACCTTACCCCCACATGGCTTTACACTATAAATATCCCTGGAAGAGACAGGTTCCTGGGTAACTATCCCCTCAGCCCAGCTATTGTCCCTCTCTGAGACAGGAGCTTTCTTTCCCTCAATAAATATATTCTGTTTATAACCTCCGTTTGTTCCTAAAATTCATTCTTTGGTTTTAGAGAACACAAACTATTGAAGGTCAAGCCAAAAGATCGCTGTTGCCTGTGTCAATTGGAGGTTCCCTATATGGTTTGGAGGTCACCCACCCAACATCAGTTTTTCTCACCATCTCATTTTGGAGGGTTCCACGGAGATCATTGGACAGAGGTATGTGTTTGCTTTTCTTTCATGAACTCTGGATTGGGACTTGCTTAGGCGACAAATTTATTTTTAGGGTTTATTTATTTATTTATTTTCCCCATAATTTTATTGATAAACAAATAGCAAAGAGACAGTATCAAATCAAATTGGAGGACAGTTTCAATAATTCACACATTGCATACATTCTTCGTAGTGGTTAATTTCTGTACAAGATGTAGACATGATATCCTATTTATAAACACCATTAGAACAAATCACTCTATTCATTAACAGAATGTAACTATATATCTATCCTAACCACTTTGAATACACAAATACAAAATGGACATCTATCTGTGGCACCTTTTTCTATTAAGTTCCGTTATCTGAATATTATAGGTGTGTAAACTCAGCAAAATATTATAAAAGAGTCCAGTAGCCCATAATAGTATTGGGTCTTCCAATTCACTAGCAATGTCAGAAATTGTTGACCTGAGTCCCCTATAGCTCAAATTAACAACATGGCTTTACTTCTTACATTTCATTTTTATACTTTTCTGCTGGATGGTTAAGACCAAGGTAAAGCAGGACCCATGCAACAAGAGTTGTACCTTTTGGGTCTGATAAGGTCAGTGAAATCCCCTCAGGATTTATCTTGAGATCCAGTACCTCAGATTGTAGAACATTTGAAGTGTCAGTCTTGTTGATAGGTCATGGCCATTGCTTGGCAAATGTGCTCTCTGTGAAAGCCTGAGAGAAGGTTTTCTCTCCAAGTGACTCTCCTTGGGCACACTCTATATCATCGATCACTTTCCTCTTTCACCCCATAATCTCCTTGATCAGAAAATTTGGGACACTACTGAGTTATGTGACGTTACAGTACAGGTTCACATATGTCCTGAGTTTTAATTGACCTTAGAAGGCTAGAGCCAAAATGTTGGCTTTCCTTGCAGCCCTCCTTTTTCGCTAATATGGGTCTGCAAACTTAGGTTGTTAACCATCTAGAAGAAAAGCTTATTTTTATTACCATAAAACTTAGGCTGTTAAGCTTAACCTCACTATCTGTCTGCATATCAAACATCTTAGGCATAATATGGAACAGGTACTTTTTATCGAGTATTGATATGTTGAACTTTAAGTCCCTACAGAATGTGATAAAAAAATTTAAAAATTAGAATATACTTTAAAAATAGGCATAAAGAATTATATACTTCTTATGTTTGCACATAATCCAAAAATCTCACCATATACAACCTAGAAGCAAGACAGTCCCACTTTATTCCTTTTCCTGTCTCTTGCTTTCTTTCACAACCTCATTCTTCTTGAACAACCATCTACTTAAAAGACATCATAGCACCAACTGTCATGTTATGACAAGCAGCCCATATTCAGAAGATCAGAATGACAGGCACTCCAAGCATGAAACTACTATCACAACTTACCATAAGCAGTGCACTTGCTTAATTCACAGTTATCAGTATACACAGTTAGTCAAGGTGAGAATCTTTCCAATTTATTGCTAGATTAAAAAATCTTCTGAAGATTCTCAGGATCATTGCCTGGCCCATCTTCTACATATAACTGTATGGCTGGACTTATTCATGATTCCTAGCTCTTCTACTTTCCCTCTCTTGGTTAGTTAATCCTTGAGATCCTGCTTTCCCTTTATTTGTATTACACCTTTATATTTGCTTTTCTTCTTTTGAGTTCTTATAC
>NW_004524982.1:478047-481612 GCF_000260255.1 Octodon degus | reverse complement strand
TCAAGCCTGTGATGATAAACTATCCCATCTTCACTATTGCTGTGTTTTTTGATTTGTTTGTAGTTGTCCCAGCAAACCCTCATGAAGTCATGGGGAATCTTCTAGAATTTATGATGATTGCTGTGCCTGTGGGCTCTGCCCCTCTCCCTGGTAATCTGCATTACAATGTAAGGAGTGGAGAATGTCTAGGTAGATCCCTGAGCTGCTGCCAGTCCCCTTTGCTCTCTCTAGTCTTTGCCTCTGACATGAATCGTTGCTTTCTGCCATGTGAAACTCTTACTTGGATCCAACTCAATATGGTCTGAAACCCCCAGTAACTGTGAGGTAAAGAAACCTTTCCTTCCTTTATTTTGAGTTTCAGGTATTCCAGCAAAGAGAGAAGAATAATGGAGGCAAAATTTGGTACCAGAGAAGAGTCATTGCTATGACTACCTGATCATGTGGATTATGAGCTTTTGGGGCCAGTAAGATAGCTCAGTGGGCTAATGCACCTGCTTAGGCAAGTGTAGGCAAGCACAGGGACCATGGTTCGATCCCCAGTACCAAATGCCCCACCAACCCTGTCCCCAGGGCAGGTTAACCTGGCCACAAAGTCCAGAGATAGTGGCATATGCTTGTATTCCCAGGGATGGGGAGGCTGAAAACAGGAATCTGAGCTGCATAGTGAAACCCTCTAATAACCAAATATAATAAAAAAAGAAAAAATATGCTTTTGGAAATGGCTTATGAGAAAAGATAGGAAAAATTTGGAGATGTCATCTACAAGCTAAGTGTTGGAACAGCTTTAGCTCTTCTCCCAGAGAAATTCTGGTCAGAGCTCAGAAAAACAAAAGGCTAGTAGAAATCCTTTCTGTAAAGAACAAAATAGGAAGATTTCCACTGGGAAGAAGCAGTGCATTGGTTGTTGGACTCCAGATTATTTGTATTATGGCTTGGCAGAAAGTTTGTCTGAATTGCTCTCATGTCCAGAGACTTTACCTGAGACTGAGATTAAGTGCTGTTGACTAGTTAAACTTACAAGAGAAATTTCAATGCGGTCATATATTGAAGCAGTGCATGGCTATTTTTGGAGTTTGAAGTAAGACTTATGTTGAGAATCAAGAGCAAAGAGTCCAGCAAGATCATTTAAAATTTTGTGAGTTTGGCTGGAAAAGAAACTCCAATAAAGCTGTGGAATGCAAAGATAGAGCTGAGAGTGTCTCCATTACACAGAATGGAAAGGATGGCTTGAGCGCATCACTGAAGGCCACAAGTCTCCACCTTTTTAGCCTAAAAATTGGAAGAGAGAGAGAGACTTTGCCTTGAGGAGAAAGCCACAAAGCCTCATGTTCCAGAATGGCAGCAGAGGCAGTGGTATTCACATCAGGTGCCAGGGTGCTGCCAGCATAGAGAATGTGTTCCTCCAAATCAGTCAGAATGCTCAGTGTTCCAGGCATTTGAGCCCTACATCCAACAGGTAAGAAAGCCTGGCTGTTTCTCCAGCTGGCAGCAGACTTTGGCAGCATCCAAGTGGCATTGGATTTGGACACATTCAGAATGCAGTAGTTATAAGATCAAGATGCTTCCACTTAGATTTCAGAAGAAGTCCTTTTAGGCCAGACAGTGTGCCCCTGAGAGGGCAGCATGTAAAGCTGTGAATGAGATAGAAGCCTATTCAGTGGAAACCCCAAAAGTTTGGAAAAGCCAGGAACAGAGATCATTGAAGGGAAAAAGCAAGAAGGGAGCAAAAACAGCCTAAGAGAGAATCCATGGGAGCTACAATCACCAGAAGTAGCAGAGGGGGCTAGCCAAATAGTTCAGTGGATTAAAGTGCCTGCTTTAGCAGATGTAGCATCCAAAATTTCGATCCCGGTGTGCCACGATGGCCTCACCCCTTGGGCACACTGAGATGGCTGTTGAGACTGGGTGTGGTGGCATGCACCTGTAATCCCAGCTCCTTTTTTTCCTGTATTTTAGGGAAGGGTCTACAGAGTGTTCAGTGTCTCATTACTAGATCAGACTCATAGTGATTCTCTTGTTTACAGACTCCCAAGTGCTGGCTTTACAGGTGCACACCACAACATCCAGTCTCAATTGACTTCTTAGCACACACTGGGGGAGGGGCCTGCACAGAAAACCCCCAGATCAAACCCCCTGGCCCTTGCCCTTGTCTGCAGGCACTTTTATCCACTGAGCTATTTGGCCAGCAAAATCCCAGCCCTTTGGGAGGCTAAACACAGGCGGATCATAGTGAGACCCTGTAAACCCTTACTAAAAATACAGAAAAAAGGTACCATGGGGTGGAGCCACATGGAGCTCACAACTTATTACAGATTGCATTGGATGTTCCATATGGAGCTATGGGATTTAATATAGGCCCTTCTGGATTTTGAATTTGCTTTGGTCCCTATGCATGGTACGCTGATGTGTGTACCTTTTGGTATGATAATGCTTATCTTGTGCATTGAATGTTGAAAGTGTTTAACTTCTCATTTGTACAGGGGCTCACAGCTAAGAATTTGCATTAGATCTTGAAGGAGACTTGGGACTTGGACTTTTTAGCAATGCTGAAATTGTAGGACTTTGGAAACTCTTAGAGATGGACTACAATATCTTTTTCATAAAAAGATGCACAAGAGTCTTTGGGGGCCCAGCAGAGGAACTTTATGGTTTGTACCTATTTATCCCACCCAAGCCTCAAGCCATCATGGGGCAGCTTCTAGAGTTTGTGATTGATTATTATGTGTGTGGACTCTGCACCTTGCCATAGGGCAGGTAATTTGGATTACAATGCAAGGAGGGGAGAGAGGCTAGCTATCTGCCTGAGCTGCTGCCACTCCCCTTTGCTTTCTCTGTTCTTTGCCACAGCCATGAATGTTTGCTCTTTGCCCTGTGTAGGTCTATCTTGGAGCCAGCTGAATATGGACTGAAATTTCCAGTAACTGTGAGCTAAATAAACCTTTCCTTCCTTCATTTTGGGTTTCAGGTATTTGTCCCAGCAAAGAGAAAACAGTAACTGAGACAGTGGGAGTGTAAACTGGTGCAACCACTTTTGAAATCAATGTGACTGTTCCTCAAAAATTGATAATTTGCAGTCCCATTCAACCCAGGTATTCCCCTTCTGTGTAGGATCCTAAAAGAATTTAAAACATCATATGACAGTGATATTTGCACACCCATGTGTTTAGTGTTTCAGTAATTTCTTTTTTGTATTTTAGTGAGGGTATACAGGGACTCATTATGTATATCAGACTCATAGTGATCCACCTGTCTTTAGCTTCCTAAGTGCTGCGGTTACAGGTGCTTGCCACTACCCCCAATCTCCATCGCCATCTCAGCACACCAGAGGAGTGATACCAGCCCAGCATGCCAGGGATCGAACCCTAGCTGCTGTGTCTGCCTAAGCAGGCACTTTAATCCACTGAACTATTTGGCTGGCCCTAGTGATTCAGTTTGTAATAGCAAAATCTTAGAAACAGCACAAATGCTCATCACCTCAGGAATGGATAAAAAAAGATATTTTTAAATATTGGCTATAGTGGTTTTTTGTTTGTTTGTTTGTTTTTTGTTTCCGGAACTGGGGATT
>NW_004524982.1:467068-477731 GCF_000260255.1 Octodon degus | reverse complement strand
ACTTGTCACCATACTTTCAAGTAAAGTAAATCAAGCACACATGTGTAAATATTGCATTGTTTTTCTGTTGTGGAACACTGACAGTGTAAACAAGGACCAGAACATATACCAGATACTATGAAGCAGGAAGAAAATGCTCACTCAGGAAGTGGACCACAGCAAGAGGAAGGGTGAAATTAAAGAAGCAAGAGAAAAGAGAAACAAAGGAAAAATAAAAAAAAATACTTTTGTAAGTAGAATGGAGGAAGGATTAAAATGAGGGTAGGGAAATGAGAAATAAAGGAACTGAAGTAAGTCCTATACAGGTAGAAAGAACCTGTTATGACCACTAGTACATTTAAAATAAACCAATAACTTTTTTTATTGCCAGTTCTTTCCACCCTGGGGTGGGCTGGTGCTGCCTGTGGTGACAGGAATCAAACTGCAGTCCTGGTGAGCATACCTAAGCTTGTGGAAGCAGGCACTTTAGACCTGAGCTATCTCTCCAGTCCTAAACTAATAGCTTAATTTTAAAAATCTTACAGAATACTCCCCCACAAAAGGAAAGAATTCTACAAACAGAAGAGCTGAAAGTACCTGTTAGTAATATTGATGGTAATTTATTTTTATGGTACCCGGGGACTGAACTCATGAACTTGTGCTTGCCAGCCAAGCACTATTTCCACTGAGCTATCTCCCCAGCCCTTGATGGTTATTTTTAATGAGGAATAGAACTAGGCTCTTCACAGAACTATTCTCTGCAATATTGAATCCAAGTAGGGAGATAAACAAAAAAGTCATTTTAAAGTAAAGGAAATAAATATACAGTTTCTTTAATTATCCAATGTGTCTCTCATTTTGTCAAAGCAATTGAAGAGCACTGTTAGATGTGCAAAGACTCAAATAAAATGTACTTAGCCGTTGCCCAGTCTCACTGTTCATACCTTAGGTATTAGTTAAGTGCTTTTCTCTTATTCAGGTCAAGACAAAGAAAAAAATACTTGAAACATACTTATGAAAATTACACTCAAAATCTCTGTATTTACAGAAATATGAGAGTCAATGTCATTAATATGTACAGTTTATGACTTAAAAAATAAAGTAATCTAATCTATTGTTTTCTATTGTCTCTTCAATTGGAAACAATCAAATACAAAATTAAACCATTTTTCTCATAATTACCTATTTATGCTTTTAGCAGCATGAGAGTAGAACCATAAATAATACATAAGAATACAAAAATAGGGGCTGGGGAGATAGCTCAGTAGAATAAGTGCTTGCCTTGCAAGCAGAAGGGCCTGAGTTTAATTCCCAGTTCTGAAAAAAAATGATAAAAAATAGTTACCTATCAGAAAAAGTATGCTAAAAATCACTATATTAAATCAAACTAATATGATGTACATGCTGATATGGATTAAATCTTGGTTCAGTGACAAATTCTTTGTAAAAAGTATAGTTGAGACAATTGGTAACTTTCTAATATGGCCTATTAGATAATATTTTGTATTAATGTTAAATATTTTCAATTTGATAACTTAACTGACATAAAATAAGGGGTTATATAAGGTCATGTCATTTTTCATAGAAAATTTTTAAGTCTAAAGAAGGTAAAAATGTATGATCTCCATAACTAAATCCCAAAAGTTTCAGGAAAAGATAGAGCAGTGGAAAGACAGAGAGACATAGAGATCCAGACAGAGTACAAGCTCTTCCAAAATTGACAATAATGGAACATTTACAGAACCAATAATATGACATCAAAAGCAGATAACAGGGCTGGGGATATAAATCCTAAAGTTCATTTGCCTGGCAAAGGCAAGGTTACAAGTTTGGTCCCCAGTACCAACACCAACAACAAAAACAGACAAAAAATCCTAAGAAAGGAACATGAAAGGGAAATATTTCTCATGAACACAGACCGAAAAGTTTTTCTTTTTTTTTTTTTTAATTTTAGGGAGGGGTCTACAGGGTGTTCAGGGTCTCACTTCTAGATTGGGCTCTCAGTGATCTGCCTACTTACAGCCTGCCAAGCACTGGGTTTACAGGCACACACCACCACACCCAATTTCAATTGCAGTCTCAGGATGCCCTGTGGGCAGGGTCAGCATGGCAGGCCTGGAGATTGAACACCTGGCTTCTGTGCCTACTTGCAGGTGCTTTAATCCACTGATCTATTTGGCAAGCCCCAAAACATTATTATTATTATTATTATTATTTTTGTGGAACCAGGGATTGAACTCAGGGCCTTGTGCTTACCAGGAAGGCATTTATTCCACTGAGCCATCTCCCCAACCCCCCCAAAAAACATTATTAATAAAATGCTAGCACACTGAATTCAATAGCACATTAAAAAATCATTTATCATGATCAAGTGGGATTTATCCCTGAGACATAAGAAATATTTAAGATAGGTAGATACATGTGATTTATAAATAACATATTTAAGAATAAATAAATGTGAATTATCATCTTAGTTACTCTTCTCTCCTTGCTGGGACAAATGCCAGACATCCACGATGAAGGAAGGAAAGGTTTATTTAGTTCACAGTTACTGGAGGTTTCAGACCATGTACAGCTGGCTCCAAGGTAGCCTGGCACATAGCAGAAAGCAAACTTTCATGGTGGCAGCAAAGACAAAGAGCACAAAATGAGGAGAAATAGCAGCTCAAGAAAGTAACTTCTCTTTCCTCCTTACATTGAAATTCAAATTACCTGCCCCAGGGCAGGTACAGCTTCCACACCCACAATAATCAATCACAAACTCCAGAAGCTGCCATAAGACTGCTTGAGGCTTTGGGGGGACACCTATGCACAAACCATAATAATTATGATATTATCAGTATGACCAAACATCCCTGTGCACATAGCTCAGTAGAATAAGTGCTTGCCTGTAGAATAAGCGCAAGGTCCTGAGTTCAATCCTCAGTACCACAAAAAAAAAAAAATTGGGGGGTGCTGGGGACATGGCTCAGTGGAATAACTGCTGCCCTGACAAGCACAAGGGCTGAGCTCAATCCCTGGGTCTGAAAAAAAAAGAGAAAGCTGGGAGTATGACCAAACATGGTTGTCTCAATAGATGCAGTACAAACATTTTTACAGATTTGCTTTTGTTTTTGCTTTGTTTTAAGTATTTGGTACAGGGTCTCATTAGGCAGCTTGGATTCACAGTGATCCTCCTGTTTTCAGCCACTATAGTGCTAGGATTACAGGCATGCACCACCATGTCCAGTCTCAGTGGCCTGCTCAGTGATCTTGGGAGTGGGGCTGGTGTGGCATGTGGTGCCAGGGATCGAACCCCAGTGGCTACAATTGCCTAAGCATGTGCTTAGTCCACTGAGCTATCTTGCTGGCCCAAAATCTTTTATTTATTTATTTATCTATTTATTTATTTATTTGCTACAGGGTCTCACTACATAGCTCAGACCCCTAGTGATACTCCCGTTTTCAGTCTTCCCAGTGCTGGGATTATAGAAGTGCACCACCGCACCCACTTTTGGTGACCAGCATGGTGTGCCCAAGGTTCTAGGTGGGTACAACTTGCAGCACTGTGAATCAAATGCATTGACAGAGTTCACCCAGCAGTAATGGTGGCGGCAATGGCGGTGGCGCAGCAAAGAGATAGAAAAGATTACGAGGCTTTTATTGAGGACACGGGAGGACCACAAGGAAAGACACGCAGAAACCCTTGGGCCCAAACAGTGGAGGGCTGCTATATTTATAGGTTCCTAAAGGGGGTGGGGCCATGGGAGATGAGGTGATGACGTTGTGAGGGCTCATTGGATATCCTCCTGGGAGGCGAGGTAGATCATCTTGGTGCGCCAGATGAAGGGAATGCTGGGAAGAAGAGGTAGGTAGTTGTTCTGGACTCATCTTTACCTTGTGGAGATGCCATGATGATTCAACCAGTTCCCACATGGGCCATACCCATCAACTTGTGCTTGCTAGGCAGGCACTTATGCTGCTGATCTATCTCCCCAGCCCATTTTCACAGATTACATCTTTTCATTTTAAAACTTCTTGACACATTCACAAAGAGGGGAAGTATCTCAGCACAAAAGAAGGATATATGCGACAGGTTCACAACTAATTTCATACTGAATGGTGGAAAGCAGTAAATTTTACTGTAAGACCAGCACAAGACAAAAGCATCTCATTTTCACTACTATTTAATGTAGAACACAAGACCTACTCAGACAGCAAATAAGCACGACAAGAAACAAAAGGAAGCCTACTCATAACAATATAGTAAAATTGTCTCTGTTTTCAGATATTATGATATTACAGATACAAAAACAGACATTTTTATCAAGAAAGTTAGAAATAATGAAGGAAGTAAAAGCAGAAACTTGAAGAATTACCTGCATTTTCATACTAAAGCATTAGGTACAGCAGGCAAGATATGGGAATCACCAAAATGCTCATCAACAGATGAACCAATAAAAAAAAGCATGGTATTTTCATACCATAGTATATTCTTCAGCCCTACTGAAGCAGTGGGATTGTTTCCATGGCAGATTCAATTTTAGGAATAACAGCCTTTATTATTGCCAGCAACCGAGCCCAGGAGCCATACGGATCCCGCTTGGCCCAGTTCTTTGTTCTACTTTTGCTTATATGCTTTCACTAGTTGCCAGGGTGACTGCAATGGAATGCAGTCATTACTGGTGTAAGGTTTTGTGGCTGTCACTGGTATAGGTTAAAGCCCAGGCATGGGAATTTATGGCAGTATATAGTTTGACTCTGCTTCCTTTAGCCCTTCTGCTTTTTCCCTTATCTCTTTTATGTTTGTGAAGTTTTAACAAGGCTGGGAAAAGAGAGAAAGATTGGGGCAATTTGGGCAAGGTCACGCAGCGATGGGTTAGCAAAGGTTTCACCCTATCACTAAAACATCCTGGGTAGGGTCACAGTGAGTTGATGATAACTCAGTTTTTCCTATTTCTAAGGTGAGTTGGATATTAAACTAGAGCTTCTTTGGCTTGGGATGAGAACCCCTCAAGGGCCACCATACCCTACATTACAATGAAGGCAGTCCTGCTGGGCTCGGTTATGTACTCCAGTTATCTCAGAATAATCTTTGCAAATGAATATGGGGATGCTTTCCCAGAATAAAATATGTGGTAATGCCCAAAGAAGTCTTGTAAAAAACAAACTTAACAGCCAGGTGTACTGGTGCAAACCCTATAATCCCAGCTCTCCTGGAGGCTGAGGCAGGAGGATGTTAAGTTTGAATCCAACCTGAGAAAATTAATATCTTACTAAGACCATATCTTAAAGTGAAAAATAAAAGTGGCTGGTGATAGAACTCACTGTAAAATCCCTGAGTGCAATGTCGAAAAATACAGAGACACACAAACAACACACTTAGCATAAACACAAGAAAAAAACATAAACAATAAAGGAAGTTTTGTCATTTGTAACAACATGGATGAATCTGTATGATGTCATGCTATGTAAAGTAAATCAAATGCAGAAAAAAATACTATATGATGTGACTTGTAAGTGGAATTTAAGTGTCAAATTGTTAAAAACAGAGAGAGTTTGTCAGAAATCAGAAAGGGGATAATATGAATTTTCAGATTTTCCAGATAAGGAGTTTTTGCATAAATATATAGTATACTTAAGTGTTTCTAAGGAGAAAGATTCTGTGCTAAGTGTTTTTACATGATGAAAATGCTGATGATAAAATGACCAGGGGAAATGTATGAGATGCTGGAACTGTCTATGGTGTTGGCTTTGTTCATGGTTTTATGATTGTACAGTTTTTATTTTATTTTAGTTTTCTGACCATTTATTACAAGATCTCAACAGTATTTTAATTTTTTCTTCTCAAATTCTTGCTCTGCAGCTTCCTTGGCTCTCTTTGCTCAGATGCCAAAGAGCCAGGCATTGGCATTGGTTGTACGCAGACTGGCAAATGCCTTGAAGTTCTTTTCCTCCTCTGTGATGACCCTGGACTTCTCCTTCTTATAGACATTCCTGATGGGTATCACATGTCCTGTCAGCTGGGTGTCCACTTGAAGTTCTTCAGCAGAGCTGTCTCCCTTTTGGGGGGCTAATGGCTTCCTGGGGAAGAGGATAAATTCAGAGCAGTACTCTTTCAGCTGCTGCATGTTGGCTGGCAAGGATTTGGTGGATCTGTTCCGCCGCCTTAGGTCCACCCAGATGCCAATGGTCCAGGCCACCTTCTTGTGAATACTGGCCACCCACAGCTCCCCCAGACTGAAGCCCCTGCAAGCTCGGACCTTGATGTGGTATCACACCATAGGACAGCATACGATGGGATGGATGGGTCCCGATGAGGGGCACAGGGTGATGCAGCGTGCTCTTGCCTGCTGGGTCTTATGCCTGCAGATCTTCTGAGATGGCTGACTAAGATACCTAGCCACAAGCTGCTGCCAGTCCTTGTGGAGGTGAGGCTTCAGAATCATGCCGTTCCGGCTGGGCACCATGATGGCCTGTTAGGCCATGGATAGATGGAACCAAAAACTTTTATATTTTTTAAACAGTACAAGTTAGAATTAAAACAGAAAAACTTAGGATGATACAAAATTTCACTTAACAAAGTAATGTGAATTTCACAGTATTTGTTGTAATACAGAGAGCTGACTTCCATCTAATTATTCATATTACTAGATATATGCATGTAATACTGGAAGAAGAAAGAAAAAATGAAAGAATTATAGAAGAAATTAAGCGTAGAAAAAATATCATCAATTAAAAAAGGAGACAAAGCAAATTCATTATTATCTGCTCCTTTCCATAGACAGGCAGAAATGAACAATTTATCTGTGATTGTATACTTGTCTTCAAACTTACTGATACATAATTTAGGATTTTCAAGTCTAAGTAATCAAAGAAGAAAAACAGTAGTAAATACAGGCTGAGAAACACATTGTTGTATTTAAACTGATGGTGAGTGCTATTAAAAGAAACTTGGGGCTTCCTGTATTAGTGGTGAGGGTAAAAAATGCCAGAACTAGGTGGGGCAAAGAGCTGAAAAAATTGGCCCATTTGCTTCAAATCCAGTATTCATGAAAGAGCATTCTATTTATGAACATCTGCAAATGTAAAATAGATCACTAGTGAGATAATCTAATTACGGGGGGATTCAAGAGAACAAAATATAAACCATTATGGATAAAATCCCAAGAAAAATGCCCTAATATGATTACAGACAAGTGATTTTAGCCATGTAGGGGAGCTAAAACAAAATTTCTGCTTTTTGCTGCCATTGTGAAAATAAGCAAACTAGATGACATTTTTAAGCAGCTTCAAAATTTCAATAACACTCTCCTTGTAGCTTGTTGAAAAATTCAAGTCCATTCTCATATTTTTCATTTTAATGAAGGATTTTTTTCTAGTCTCTCAACCTTACAAGATGGCTAAGTGTGATAAAATGAAGAAATAATTTATCAAAAATCAAATGAAGGGCACTTCAAAACAACGTACTTTAAAAATAAAGCTAAGAGTGTGACTGCAAGTATATTCTGTGGAGCTCTCAGGCAGAACAAAGCTGGTTTCTCTAGTACTCATTCACACAAGAGATCTCTCACATAGATTAAAGCTGTGCTTTACTGATCTTTTCAATAAAAACCATAGACGATCTGGGAAGCTTTAGGGTGTTATCCTTCAGCAGTTTCACCTGCAGTCCCATGCAAAGAAAGTCTTATTTCACAGAGCCACTGAAATTCTTTAAAGAAATCTATGTGAAGAAACAATACAATCTTACAGTAAGGAGACCAGCGAATGATGCCAGCTCTTTGGACCTATGAGACTGGATTGCCAAAAACCAAGTAAAGAATTTTTAAGTATCAAACACATTCTGCCTTTCCAGAAGAGTGAAAGATAGCTCAGATGGCAAAACAAAAAGAAAAGAGGATAGAGGTATGAATTAGAAAAGTCTTCCCAGGATTTGAGAAGTAGACAAAAGCTTCTAGCTTTTGCTTTTCTCAACTGCATGTAGGGTTGGACTTGTGACTTCCTTTATAAAAAAAGAGTATCTATATATGTCATCATAGGTCCATTTTTACTTAGTATTTTGAAAGGTTTTCTGCAAAGGTCCCCCCCCCAATGCCTTCAGGGCAGGTTTGGCTGGCTTGAGTTGTGGGGATCAAATCACAGCAACCTGATCCTGACTGCTTTGTTAAAGAAGCCACTTAAAGAACTGAGCTGAGGGGCAGGCCTCCTTGGGAGGTTTTTTGACAAATAAATCATTATTTTAATTTCACAGGTCCTGAGGTGAAAAGAAATCATTCTTCAAGAAATTCCTTCAAAGCAGTATACCCCAAAAAGCCTTGATTCATGTGTGAATTGATAAAATAATAAGATACTGAAATGTGAACCAATGCTGTAATGAGATGTGAATTTTGAGGACTTTCATATAGGCTGACGTACTGTAACTGCAAAAACAAACAAGCTGAAATAGAGATGTGGAAAATATAATACCCATGTCAAATTGCTACAGATTAAACTTTATCTGAGATAAAATATATTAAAGAGGATTAATTATATATTAGACATAGTATAATGAAAGATTAGTGAACATGTAGAAGTAGCAACACAAGCTGAAAAATGAATAGAAAGTTTAAAAAATCCTCTCTCCGTTCATTGCCAAGACATTAGTGCGTTGTGATAATTTTGAGCACCCTAGTATATATAAATTGGAATTCCCATGATGGGATGTCAAAAAAGTAAAGAAATATTGGCTGAGAACTTTCTCAACATGGCAAAAATATACTTGTATATTTGTATGGAATTCAATACAACTAAATAGCAATAAAAATAAACAAAAAAATCATAATAAAATACTTTAAAACCAGTTAGGGAGGGGACTTAGAGGTCAGAGTAAGAAGACACATTGCCAGAGATGGGTGTTCAACTGCTGTTGGAGAAGTTATATTTGGAGAAGTCTTTAAAGCACCTTTTCAAACTTGATGCTAGTTCCAATATTGTTCGTACTTCAACACCCATCTTCAACAAAACAAAACGAAAAAAGGGATATAAATGAAGGACCATTTTGTAGTGAAAAAAAATCTATGCACGTACAAAATAGGATAGATGTACAGCTACTTTCTTTTAGTTCAGTGAGAAGAAAAATCTGTACTAATATTGTTTAGACAAGAGATCATGTCTGCATCTTGAAATGTTAATAACTACTACGAAGGCAAAAATATGCATTGTATTAATTATTGTAACTGTTCTAGTAGCCTGATTTGAAAATATCTCTTTGCTATTTCTTTTTCATTAAAATTAATTAAAAATCTTAAAAACACATTGCATACAAAGAAAGCAATAAGAAAGAAAGCACATTTCTTAGAGAAAATAGAGCAAATGAGATATAGCAGAGTGATATTTTCAAAGTAGTGAAAGAAAAATCATGTATGTTTAAGTTTTACACTGATTCTTTCCTAATGACTAGTCTTTTCTAATGACTGGAATATGTCACAAGTCATGGACTCTGGCTTCCAGATTTGAGTTCCTAAAAATGCTTGTCTTCCTTTTTGAGCAGACTCACTCTCCCTCTCTTGCATCTTGTACCTTGGGGATATCTGGCTGACTGTGGGGATATTTGGCTGACTGTGGGGAGCCACATATAGCAAGGAATGGAAGCCCTGAAACAACCATGTAGGTAACTGAAATCAGATACCATCCACCAGTTAAACAAATCTTGATAGAATTCAAACTAGAATCACTCAAATAATCTTTGTTAGGTTACAGAGAAATTGAGATATTAAATATATATCAATTTAAATGCTTGGGTTTGGGAAAATTCATTTTATAGGAATAGAAAAATAATATAGGCACTAATGAAACAAATATTGGAATGTATTTCTATTCCTAGTTCTAAATTGGAAAGGAGAAAGAGTGGTAGAACTGGAGAACAGTGGGTGGTGAACATATGAAAGTCGATATCTGAGCAATGTGTAAACTTTGAAGAGATGCAAGTCTAGCACAAACCTCAGCAATAAAACAGGGAGCAATTGGTCTATACCTTTTACTTCTATCTAACTCCTGCCAGTGCTACTCATTGACTAATTCTGTAAGAAGCAAAGAAGTAAAAACAGTCCTATTGATACAGTATTGAAGTCCAGAACATGAGCAATTTCAGGATAAATGTGGTTAGAGGATAGCCAACACAAACACCACATTCACAATACATGTTCCTAAATGATAATTCATTTTGTAAGACTGCAGCTTTATAATGGTTCAAAAATGACTACCTTCAATACAAAGCAGAGATCAAATTATTGAATTTTTAACTTTTCCTAGCTTATCAATATTCAGCATGAATATAAATTTGCACCTCTCAACAAGCCATGCAACCCTAAGCATAACCAACATTCTGGTATACTGTGTTGCTTATCTGAGGTGTTTAATATGTTAGAAATATTCAGTCATTTCTCCACTTAAAGCATTTTTAAACTCATGATGCATTTATTGAAACAAACAAACAAGAAACTTGTCAGTCTAGAAGTATTTGTGCAACAAAACATACCTCTGTTCAAAACAAAGAAACAGCCTTGTCTCATTTTGGAAAAGTGTAGAAAAATTAGAAGGCATACTATATGAAATTTCTTCCTTCCTTCCTTCCTTCCTTCCTTCCTTCCTTCCTTCCTTCCTTCCTTCCTTCCTTCCTTCCTTCCTTTCTTCTTTTCTCCTTCCTTCCTTCCTTCCTTCCTTCCTT
>NW_004524982.1:457141-466968 GCF_000260255.1 Octodon degus | reverse complement strand
CTTTCTTTCTTTCTTTCTTTCTTTCTTTCTTTCTTTCTTTCTTTCTTTCTTTCTTTCTTTCCTTCTTTCTTTCTTTTTGTGTTATCAGGGATTGAACTTAGGACCCTGCACTTTCCAGGCAAATGCTTATTCTACTGAGGTATCTCTCTGGCCTGTAATTTCTTACAGAAACTTTCACTGTCATACTTCCTTTCTTTATACATTATTGTGTTTTGTTATCAAAAAGTAATTAGAAAAGTGAAGAAAAATGTCTTTCTTGAATGGTACTTCTTTCTCTAAATCTATTATGGGAGAGGTAAGGTTTACAAATTAATAATTTTTGTTGTCTTTAAAGGAGAATTGCACAGAATGGCAAGCAGGAAAGTCTTAGATTGTCTTTGTGGCAAAGCATCCTTTGAACTTTGGAAACTGATATTTCTCATTTATCAACAGAAAGTGTTTGTTTTCCACTAAGACTTCAGAAAAGCCACCACCATCTTTGGAAATAATTACACATTCTTATTTTAAACAATGAGTATTTTAAAAGTTTTGCAAATAGAACAATATTCTTTATTCTTTGTATGTTTATTAATTATATGACAAAATGGAAAGAAATTAAAATCCAAACAGAAGTACTATTTAAAATAATTTTAAATAGTTCAAATAGTTTTTAGACAAGAGATCATGTCTCAATCTTGAACTGTGAATAACCACTATGAAAACAACAATATGCTATGCATTAATTATTGTAACTGTCCTAGCAGCCTGTTTTGAAACTTATCTCTTTGCTATTTCTTTTTCATTAAAATTAATTAAGAAATTGAAAAAGAAGACACATTGTGTACAAAGAAAACAATAAGAAAGAAAGCACATTTCTTAGAGAAAATAGAACAAATGAGATATAGCAGAGTGATATTTTCAAAGTAGTGAAGGAAAATCATGTAAGTTTAAGTTTTACACTGATTCTTTTCTAATGACTAGAATATGTCACAAGTCATGGACTCTGGCTTCCAGATTTGAGTTCCTAAAAGTGCTTGTCTTCGTTTTTGAGTACACTTACTCTCCCTCTCTTGCATCATGTACCCTGGGGGTATCTGGCTAACTGTGATTATCTCTATCATAATTAGCAATGTATGATTCAACAGGTAGCAAGCTCAGAGGAAAGTTGTAGGTATAGACCCCACTGTAGCAAGTTGTAAAAATGATTGTAATAAAAGAATAAAAATGAAAACGTTAGAGGTTATTTATTTGTAAACTTTGGCTTTTCAGAGGAAGAACTGTCATTACTGGTCAAAAGGGAAAATAATGTGCATTTTGCTCACAGGAAAAGATTATTAATTTTTTTAATATAATGAAGAATGGACACTAAAATAAAGGGGTTGTAGTGGATTTCTTAATTGGTTGTCAACTTAATACATCCAGCTGAATTGAACTAGTATGGTACTCGATGTGGGTGGCCCGCCTGAGGATTGTTGTCAGCAGCAAAAGAGGCAGAACTGAGAAGCTGTCAGAACACTGCTAGAGATGTGTTTGCAAAAGCTGTTGAAGCTGTTGGAAGCCATTGGTTTTTCGTGGGCTGTTCTGCTGGGTAACCTTGTCATGCTTGCTTTCCAGATGAACTTAGCTGTTCTTGTCAGAGGCTGACCTCAGGACCTCACTGTTGCTGAGAATGGGTATGATTCATTTTGGAGGAGCTCTAGTTCTCATCTTGAGCATTGCTTCCTGGTCCAGTTCAGATCCTTCAGTCTGCTAGGATAGATCCTTCATTCCACTCACATAAACTTCCAGCTTCCTCAACTGATGTTTGATCCTTTCCTGCACAGAACCATGAAGTGGGCCTGCATGAAACTTTGTCATGGTCTCAGCCTCCAGTTGGACTCATGGGAGGAATTTTTATGAGCTGTAGGGTTTCACCTGGACTTGGGCAGGATATTAGCATCTGGGCCGTTCACTGGATTCTTGTGACCTTAGTGTGTGGAAAGCTTTTCTACACTCATTGTATATGATTTTTTGGGAGAATCATTATAAAACAATAGTATAAAATGTGTCCTGTATTGTTTCCCTTGAAAAACCCCAAACCACAACAGGGACAACCTGAAGTGGCAGTCTCCCATACACGTGTGAATGTGAAATGATGTTATTCAGAGGAAAAGGGATGAAATATATGAAATAAAGACTAGAGAATAACATATAGTTCCACTGCTGTGTCTTATTTATTGTGCTTTGGATTAGCAGATTTATAAGTTTGCAGAAAGTAAGCATTTGAATAATTTTATAAAAAGTATTATGCTAAGGGCAAATGATTAAAGGGTGAACAACAATAGGGATATAATAGGTAAAATAATGGACTGTGTGTCTTGCATATGTAGGAAAAAGTGAACATATCTAGTAAAACACTAGGGCTGAAGTATGAAAAAACTGGAATGACAAGCACATGTGATATATGGGTCACTATGATAAAATTGAAGATTTTGGGAAATCAACTTTCCCAAAAGATCATGAGCATTAGGGTGTGATCATGTATTGTGAATGATAAAGTTTTGAGAAAAATGATTTGATTGAAGGAGTTCAAATAAAGTAGAAATTTAGTGAGCTGCGTAAACTTTCAACTTGGATACAGACTAACTAAAAGCTGGGGATAGAGAGGAAGATATGCCTCTGTAACAGGGAAATAATATCATCAATCTTCTCTTCTGGATGTTTAACAACTAAAGTTTACAGACTAAAAGTTAAGGAAATAGAGGGGCTGTGAGGATATGCATTATTTTGACCCTAGCCCTTCAAGAACAGTGAGGACTCAGGACATTAGAGAACCTGTGCTGTGAAATCCAGTAACTCAGTGGTGTCCCAAATATTCTGATCAAGGAGATTTTAGAGCCACAGAGGAAAGTGATCAATGATATATAGTGTGCCTAAGGAGAGTCACGTAGAGAGAAAACATTCTCTCAGGCTTTCACAAAGAGCAAATTTGTCAAGTAATGGCCATGACTCATTCACATGGCTGACACTGCCAAAGTATCTACATGGTTTCAGGGAAAATCCTGAAGAGATCTGACTGACCTTGTCAGAAACAAAAGTTTCATTTTTACTTATATATGTCTTGCTTTAACTTGGTCTTAATCATCAAAAGAAAAGTATAAACAAAAGTTATAAAAAGTAATGCAATATTAATATGTTGGGCTGTAAATAGCTCAATTTAACAACTTCTGACAATTACCAGTTCTGCTGATGACCCAATACTGTTATGGACTATTACACTATATTGGGTTATTTTGCTGCATTTAAGTACCTACAATGTTTGAACTGCCATCAATTATGAAAAGATCCTTTAAAGACTTCGAATATAGCTTCTCTAACAGCAATGGAACACCCATTTCTGACAAAACAAGGCAAAAATGGGGGCTATGAATAAAGGACCACTTTGTAGTTGAAAAGTTATATATGTATATACAAAATAGCATAGGTATACAGCTACTTTCTCTTAATTCAATGAGAAGAAATGTTTATACTAGTAGTGTTTAGACAATATATCAGGTCTGCATCTTGTCCTATGAATAACTACCGTGAAGATAATAATATACAATGTATTAATTATTGTACCTGTCATACTAACCTGTTTTGAAACCGCTTCATTGCTATTTTATTTTCTCTTTAAAGTGAATAAAATAATAAATAAAATTTCCTATTTTAAAAAGGAAGAGAGTGAGTAAATTAATACTAGTTTAGAACTGGAACAACTTTATATATCAGAAAGTTGACATATAAACACAGCAAAGATAAACAAAGAAAAAATGCCAAATGATGTTATCCTCAATGATGATTTACATTTATTCAGTTTAATAGCATTTTGTTGTGCAGGGTCCTGAGTTCAATCCCCTGTACCTCACAAAAAAAAAGCATTTTGTTGAGGGTGGATACTGGTGATCAAAATCTGTTTAAAATATTTTCTAACTTCTGAAGATGTTAGGAGGTTAATGACCAGAGTATTTTTAAATAAGAGCTTATATGGCACAAGTAGAGAAGGAAAAGATTTTGGAAGCAGTAATATAAAATGTGAACCACATTTCCCAATTGCAAGTTAGAATATGACAAAATAAACTATTCAAACATACAAACAATCCCTGCCACAGTCAGTGAAAAGAAAAGAAAGAAAAAAATATGTTGTTCTAGAAAAATCAAGAATTGTTCTGTGGAAATATTGAAAAGAAAAATTTTAATAAGCATTGCAGCAGAGAGGAGAGGTCAATTTGAAGAATTCTGAAGATAAAATTTGATAGATGTGTGTCATCTATCTTTAGCCACAATAATGCCTTATAACAGTCAATCATTTAATTAACTCAGCAGTTGGAAAGTTTAGCTGAGCCTAGCTAATTGTAGTGAGGTTCACTTATTGGACTGGGGATCAGGTGGCTGAGGCTGATGTACAAATGTTTTCACAGAGATGGTTGGGATGTCAGACCTGTTTTCCATTTGTGTCATCCTCTTAAAGGCAATGCTGGGCATTTTATCATAGTGGAAAATCCACAGCAATGAGCCCAATGGCAATTTTTATGCTTCTTCCTGTGTCAAAATTGCAAATATCACATCAGCCAGAGCAAGTCATAGGTGCAACAGCTGAGTATAAGTGGGAAGGCTGAGAGGCCACTAAATTACTAATTATCTTGTTTGCTTAAAGACTGTTGATAAATTCATGAAGCATTTAAGAAACTAATTTTTCTCTACCATGAATTCATACTTCACTTTGGAAAATAGCTTTTCTGCTTTGGGTCTCAGTATTCTCTGGTAAAACAGATATAGCTTTTTCCATAACAAATTTCATAGCAGCCTTAGTGATAGCTCTGCAGACTAAGTGCCTGCCTAGGCAAGCACAAGGACCTGGGTTCAACCCCCAGTACCACATGCCATGTCAGCCCCACAGGCACACACAGCCAGCCACCAAGACCAGTAGTGGTGGGCATACCTGCAATCCCAATCTCTACCATGAATTCATACTTCACTTTGGAAAATAGCTTTTCTGCTTTGGGTCTCAGTATTCTCTGGAGAGGCTAAAACAGGAGGATTGCTTTGAGTTCAAGCTGCAACACACAAAAATAAACAAATAAATGTGTGTGATGTCATGATAACCTTCTGGCTCCTGCATGGAAGAACACACAGTTTTTTCAGGAGAAAAAATTTTGATAAGCAATTTAATATAAGATCCTTTAACTGCTCATTACTTTGTGAACAAAGTATTGTTTGCAGTACTTTTAATCAAATGTTATTAAAATTGTATATACTTTAAGAAGCAAACTAATTGACTAAGAAAGCAGGCCAGGCAATTTTTCCTTCTAGTATGGAACTTCCGACACATACATATTCCAAAAATAAATGTCATGAACCTTGGATAAATTATTTAAAGTATCTTCTTTAGAGCTTTTGGAGTTGCACACAGGCAGACGACATTTAGATGGCCTCCAAAACACACAGCACAAAGTTGGTATGGAGTTAATTTGCTGGCATATGAGTATATATGCACATCCATCATCCTGAGGGAAAGCATAACAAATACATCTCCAGAATAAAGAAAATATTTGGAAAATGGAGAAGAGCCTTAAGAAACAAGGTTGCTTGATGTGTGAGAAGGGGGACTTGGAGGTAGAGTACCACAAAAGATGAAATTATATGCTTAAATTGAAATCAAATATAGCTTCTCCAACAGCAATAGGACACCCATCTCTGACAAAACAAAACAAAACAGGGAATATAAATAAAAGACTTTTGTACTGAAAAAAAAGTATGTATGTATATAGAACATAGGATAAAACTAGTTTCACTTAGTTCAATGAGAAGAAAGGTTTGCACTAATAGCATTTAGACAAGATATCATGTCTGAATCTTGTCCTCTGAATAACTACTATGAAGACAACAATATGCAGTGTATTAATTATTTAACTGTCCTACTAACCTGTTTTGAAACTGTTTCACAGCTGTTTTATCTTTTTTCTCATTAAAATGAACAAAAAGTCAAAATATTTAAAAAGAAATAAAAAAACAAGTCTGAAGAAACTCTGTATTGCATATACATCATATAATGTGCAAAATTTATAGTTATGATGCAAACAAACTTTACTGAAGACATAGTTTGCCATTTGAGCCCAGCCTATGTATTGTCCGTTAATTTAAGACAATCAGTATTTCTTGGAGTAATAGAAGAAGCAGGACTTTAAAGGAGCTATTGTGATTATGTTCAGTGAAATAAAAGAAAATAAGTAAAGTATGAAAATACAGTAAATATCAGCAAACTCAAATGTAACAATGAACCAAATAAAATTATGAACCTTTTATAACTGAGTAGTAGACTATCTGATACAAAAATGTGATTAATTTTGTTTCAAAAATAAGTGATAAAACAAATAATGAACTTTAATAGTAGATAGAAATCATGTACCCTGAAGGTAGAGAATAGAGAAACTGAAGGCTTACTTTCAATAAAACTTAATTTTTTGTCTCTTTTTACGTTTTATAAAATGCATTTCAAAGAGAGTATATTAATTGTCTTTGACAAACTCCAACATCCAATCACAATTAAAACCCTGGAGAAAACAAATATAAAAGGACCTGAGCTCAAGGTGACAAAATCCATTTAAGACAAACTTACTGCCACCATCATATTAGACAGTGAAACACAGAAATCTTTCCTAGAAAATCAGGAACAAAATGAGGGTATCTACTATCACCACTCCTATTCAGTACAGTCCTTGAAACATTAGGCAGAGCAATGAGGTTAGAGAAAGAAATAAAAGGGATATATTTATGAAAGGAAAAAGTCAAATTATCATTATTGGCAGAGAACATGATCCCCTCCATAGAAGACCAAAATTTTCTATCAAAATACTATAGTCAATAGAGATATTTTGCAATGCAGGATGATATGAAATCAACATATAAAAGCAATGCAGTTTTTGTATACCAGTGATGAATTCACTGAGGAAGAAATTAGGAAAATAATGTCTTTCATAAGAGCATTAAGAAAAATTAAATAATTCTCAATTACACTAAAAATGGATAGACCTCTAAAGAGAAAACCATACCACTCTGAAAACGAAGACTGAAGAAGACATCAGAAAAGAGAAATATACTCCCTGTTGCTGGATAGACAGAACCAATATAGATGAATTTGTCTTGCTTCCAAAACTGACATAAAATTTTAATGCAATCTCATTATATATAATTAAACTAAATTTCTCATACAAATCCTAATAGCATTCCTCATACATCTATAGAAGCCATCTTAAAATTCATATGGAGCCAGAAGAGACTGAGGATAGGATTAGCAGTCCTGGATCACAAGAACAAAGAAAGAAGGGCCTGCCAAATAGCTCAGGGGATTAAAGTCTCTGCTTAGATGCCCAGTCTGGGAGTTCGATCCCCAGGCCCGCAGTGCTCCCAGGACGCACTGCGTCTGCAGTTGAGTGAGGCTGTGGTGGCATGCTCCTGTAGTCCCAGCACTTGGGAGGCTTTAAACAAGAGGATCACTATGAATCTGATCTACACAGTGAGACCCTGTAGACCATGTAGATGCTGTCTTAAATACAAATAAATAAAAAACAATAAATGCCACAAGGCTAGATAAAGTTACAGTACACAGTTACAGTGATAAAAAGAGGATTATTTTGGCACCAGAACAGACATATACATAAATAAAGTAGATGAGAGGGAGCAGAAACAACCCAGGCAATACAGATATTTAATCTTTGACAAAGTGGAACATACACTGGAGGAACGACGACTTGCTTAATAAGTGGTGCTGGGAAGCATGATATCCACATGTAGAAGACTGAGGCTAGACCTACCGTATCCTAAATGAAAATTGTAATGGATCAGAGATCTCAGTTTTGACACACAAACCTTCTGCTGGAAGATAAAATAGATAAAATTATTGAAGACACAGATGTAGGGGCCGGGGAGATGGCTCAGTGGAATAAGTGCTTCCCTGGCAAGCGCAAGGGCCTGAGTTCAATTCCTGTGTCCGCCAAAAACAAAATAAAACAAAACAAGACACAGATGTAGGGAAAGATTTTCTAAACAGAACACTAATGACATAAGAATTAATATCAAGAATCAACAAATTGTATGTTATTAAGTTAAAATGCTTCTTCACAGCAGTAGAAATAAAGAGCAAACCAAAGAGAATGAGGAAAGTTTTCCAGCTATTCTTTGAACAGTGCACTAACATCTAGAATATAAAAAGAACCCAAAAATTTTGAACCCTTCAAATAGAAGCAATCCAAACAATGGATAATATGATGACTGAACATTTTGCAGAAGGAGAAATAAAATTATCAAATGTATACATGAAAAATGTACAATACCACTGGTAATTCGAGAAATGCAAGTTAAAACAACACTGAGATTTCATCTTACTCCAGAAACTGTGACATTTACCCAAAAATTATTAGAGTTGTATATGGAAAGTTCTCAAAAACTTAAAAATAAAATTCTAATTTTCTCAGCTATTCCCTTACTAGGAGCCTTTTTGAAAGAGATAAAAATGTCATATTAGACATGCTTGCATGATCATTAATAAAGAAAATGTTTCTGCAAATGTGTACTATTCTTCCATAAAGCAAGATACATGGGTCATTCTTCTATAAATGAATGCAACTTCAAATCATACTATTAAGTGAAATGAAAAACGTATGTTTAGATATTGTATCTTGTATATGAGAAATTCAATATATAAATGAGGAAGAAAATAAAGTAAATAACAGGAAGTTAGGAGATCATTTTTAAATTGGAAGAGGATCAAGAGGTAGATGGAAGTGAGGAAAATGGGATGAAAAAACAACTGTAAGAAAGGAGAGAGTTTGCAAATTGGAAGAACACCAAGAAATGCATGGAATAGGAAGGTGGGGATGTGGGAGTTATGAAAAGCATTATGACTTCTTATGCACTTACACCAACTCCTCAAAATACATGTAATTATTGTGTACTACAAATATGTACTAGTGAGTATACAAGTTATTTTATTCTATTTATTTTTTCTTAATAATTTTATTGAGAAACAATAGCAATGAGAGAGTCTCAAAACTGATTGGTAGGACAGTTTCAATAATTAATAAATTGTGTATCGTTGTCTTATTACTGGTTATTTATAGTATAAGATGCAGACATGATATCCTGTCTACAAATACTACTAGTACAAAACTTCCTATTCATTATATTAAGAGAAAATAGCTGTGTATCTATTCTATTCTGAATATACAGGTACAAAATTGTCCTTCATTTTTATCCCCTTTCTTGTTTAGTTTTGTCAGAGATGGGTATTCCATTGTCATTTAAATATTGTAGGTGCCCACTGATCTTGTGAAGCCCCCTCCAGGGGTGTAGCACAGGAGGGCATGGCTGTCCTCAGATCTATGGGCTGTCACCTTGCATGGTGGCGTGGCTTCAGGAGATGGGATGTCTAATCTGATGCAAATTACGGCTCAGCTGTAGTCAGCTTTCTAGTGAAAATAATCACTGCCTAGGTAGGCTAGGACACTGCACACCCGTGGCTCCCTCCGAGCTGCACACCCAGTGCATGTGATGGCAGGAACCTGAGTGTCTCCTCTGGGGTCTGGGAGAGCTTTGTTTCCTAGAGCACTCTGTCACTTGTGTGGAGTGGGGAGCTGTGCCCAGTGACATGTGGATGTGATTGCCCTTACCACCACAGGCATAACGCTTGCACAAGAGAAGTGCACAGCTGATCTTAAAAGTAGCAGTTACAAAAAAAAAGTAGCAGTTACTGGCTTTATGTAATAAAGGAAGCATCTTTAACTTCAAAAATCAATCAATCAATCCATAAATAAATAAATAAAAACCATTAA
>NW_004524982.1:449664-450466 GCF_000260255.1 Octodon degus | reverse complement strand
GGCAGAACAGAAGAAGCTGCTGGAACATTGTCAGGGATGCTGTTTGGGAAATCTGTTGGAGCTGTTGGAAGCTGACAGTTCTCTTGGGCTGTTCTTCTGGAGGATCTTGTCATGCTGGCTTTCCTACTTATCTTTGGAGAAGCTCTGGTCCTCATCTTGAGCATCACTTCCTAGCTCCTGAGGGGTGCATTGTTCAGCCACATGGATAAGCTTGTGTCTTTGACTTTTCCTGATGGAACTCTGCTTTTTTTACTGCTGGAGGAGCTTGAGACCTCACTGTTGCTGAGAATGGCTGTGGGACATTTATGAGCTGTGATGCTTACCTGAAGTATCACTTTGTACCTCCAGTTCAAGACCTTCAGCGTGCTAGCACAGATCCTTCATCCCACTGGCATAGAGTTCCTAACTACCACCACTGACCTTTGGGCCTTTGCAGCACAGAACCATGAAGCAGACATGCATGAGACTTTGGTATATGCTCTAGGCCCCCATTTGACTTGTGCGAGGCACTCTTATGAGCTGTAGGTTTTCAGCTGGACTCATGAAGGATATTAGCATCTACTAATATCGACTCCTCAGCTGAAGTTTTTATTGTTTATGTGTGTGGACCTACCTATTTCCTATATTCTTGTGTATGATTCTTGGGTGATTCATTATAAAATATTATTATAAAATTTGTCCTGCATTATATTATTCCCCTTGCAAGTGCCCCATGCCATGATAGGAATCTCTATAATGATTTGCACAGTGAATGTAGCAATCAATATTCCCATCAATAGAAGGGTTCATTTTCCCCATACAA
>NW_004524982.1:442269-448674 GCF_000260255.1 Octodon degus | reverse complement strand
GAGAGACAGAGAGAGAGAGAGAGAGAGAGAGAGAGAGAGAGAGAGAGAGAGAGAGAGATTGTTTCTCAGTGGTGTTTCCAGGCTGTCCGGTAACTCTTTCACCGCTATGGTTTGGTAAGGCTTGGCTGCAGGGACCTCGGTGGCCTTGGGCTCCACTTCGGGGACTTTGGCCTTGGAAGTGGGCCCTTCCATGGCTGCAGGGGCTTCCTTGGAGGAGGGGGCAGCCTTGGAGCTGCTGGGTTTTGAATCTGAAGCCGGGACCCAGTCACTTTTAGTCTGCTGGGTGGCAGGAGCCTCAGTCTTTTTGAGTTCTCTTTCCTCTCGGCTCTCAGGGGTGCCTGCCTCAGCCGCCTTGGAGGCCTCACCACCTACAGCATACCCGGGCTCAGTGGGCTCCTGCTCAGCTGCCACGGCCCCAAGCTCCGCTTGCCCCTCAGCGGTGCACTCGCTGCTCTTTTCCGGCTCAGCCTTGGGCGCCTCCTCCTTGGACGCAGCCGCTGTAGCCGAGTCACCCTCATTGGCCTCAGCCTTGCTCTCGGCGTCCTTCTCGGCGTCCTTGTCCTTGTCCGGCTTCTCTGGCTCCTGGGACTCAGCATCTGTGCCCTCGGCTTTCTTGTCCTTGTCGTCGTCCACACTGTAGCCCTTCTTCTTCTTGCTGAGCTTGCCTCCCATTGTAGCCTTCGGCTCCGGGTGCCTGTGCTGCCCTTGAGTGAGCGCGGTGCAGCCAAGGGGCCTGGGTGGCGGGCGTCTTCCTGCCGGGTGCCTGGGTGCAGGCGAGGGCGCTCTGGGCTCTATGGTGAAGCCCACAGCGAAGAGCCAGTGGGAATGCAGCTGCCACCGCCGTCGCTGCTGTCGCTACTGCCTCACGGCTGTCACTACTGCCCCAGATGCCCATTTTTGGATTGGGTCCTTAAATTTTGGTGTCCTGTTTTTTTTTTTTTTTTTTTGAGAGAGTTTTATATAGTAAGATATTAGAAATTTATCTGAGGAACAGATGGGAATGATTGTTAGGTTTTTCAGCACAGTAAAGAAACAGGAAAGATAAAAGTGGCCTGTATTGCAGGCATGGGGAAGATCACACAAAAGGAGAGAGATGTGGAGTTTCCAAGGACCTGGCTGGGGAGAAGGAACAAAGGCTATAGGGGCCAGGATGGAGGTGGGGCTTACAGGGCGGCCTGCATGAAGTGGCAGAAAATGACTGAGCCATGAATGGGCAGGAGGTGGAAACATGGGAACAATATTCTGAAAAGGAAATTGGAAGTTGTAATATGACCAGGGAGGAGAAAGGTGGAGCATAGCACACGGCTTCCAGTGGCTTGCGCCATATTGGCTTGCTGCCATAACTCAGCAGAATTTATTAAGACAGAAAATTCATCAGTGATGTTTTCCTCTCTCTATGGGTTATTATTTCACTCATTTAATGGCTTCTTTTGCTGTGCAAAGCTTGTTAATACTATGAGATGCCCAGTTTTGATTCTTGTAATGTTTCCTGTGTGATCAGAGTATTGTTCATAAAGTCTTTCCCTATACCTATTTTGCCAAATGCATCTACCCGCTGTAACTTTCAACAGAGTCAGTGCTTCTGTGTTAGTATTTAGTTGATCAATTTGATTTTAATTTATTGCATAGTGATAGACATGGGTCTAGTTTTAGTCTTTGCCATCTGGACCCACAGTTGTTGTTTTCCCTAGAACCACTTATTAAGAAGCCATTTTTAGGGCTAGCCAGATAGTTGAGCAGACTAAAACACCTGCTTAGGCAGGTACAGGGACCAAGGTTCGATCCCTGGTATGCAGTGCCAGCCCCTCCCTCAGGGCTTACTGAAGCAGTGACTGAGACTGGGCATGGTGGCATGTACCTGTAATCCTAGTGCTTAGAAAGCTGAGAGCAGGAGGATCACTATGAGTCTGGTCTGTAGTGTGACCCTGTGGAGTACGACCTGACCCTGTATTAAATACATGAAAAAGAAGTCATTTTCTTTCAGTGAGTGTATTTGGCCCCTTTGTCAATGCTAATGTCACTGAGTGTGTTTGGACTGTGTTTTCAGATTCTATTCTGTTCCATAAATTTTTTTTTTTTTTTTTTTTTTTTTTTTTGCCAGTACTATGGTATTTTTATTGAACTAGCTTTGTAGTATAATTTGAAGTCAGGCATTCTGAGGCTCCCTGCCTTGCCTTTGATCCCCATAATGGTTTTAATTGTTTTATGAATCTTCTAATCACAAGTGAATTTTATTATTGCTTTCTCTAGTTTTAAGGGGCATGATATTGGTATTTTTATTGGGATTTCATTATATCTCTATAATAATTTTGGAGATATGGCCATTTTCTTTTCTTTCTGTTAGGAAATAATAGCTGGCTCCCCTTTTCATTTGCATAGAAATACCTACAAAATATTCTGATAGTGCAGTGTGCCCTCCTTAGGGTTCCAGGGATGGGATCAATTTTTATATCTGTTGTGGAAAGATAACTTTTATGTCTGCATACAATAAACACCCTCCTTAGAGACTGGAGCTATGCCAATGATTATGGTGGGTAATTTTGGAGAAAAATTTGAGGTGGGCCAGGAATGTCAATGAGTAGCAGAAGAGAGGAGTCAGTGCCCAAGGAAGAGAAACTAAATATGAAATGTATTGAAACTAATTATCTTAGTGACTTTGCAGATAAAACAGTGGGTAGACACTTGTGGAAACAATCTAATAAATGTTCTCATCTCAGACCACATATCAGGGCTTATCCCTTTCCCTTTCTCTCTCTTTCCTTTCTTCTCTTCCTCCCTCTCTCCCTCATTGCATTGCTCCACCTTTTCCTTTGCCCTCTCTTTCTTAATTTCTCTTTTTCTTTGTTCCTCTCTTTTTTTTCTTTCCATCTTTTCTTGAAGTATTGCAAATGCTCAGTAATTCCTTTTTTTTAAATCTATTTGGTTGTTACAGGGTCTCACTACACAGCTTGGACTCATGGTGATCCTCTTGCTTTAAGCCTCCCCAGTGCTGGGATTACAGGTGTGTGCCACCATCCCCAGATTCTGGCTGGCCCAGTCCTCCTTGGGGGCTAGGGATGGCTTGGCGAGTGGTGCAGGAGATGTAACCATGGTTCTGTCACTTGTTTAAGCTTACCTAAGCAGGTGCTTTACTCCACTGGGATATCTCATCAGCCCATGATCAGTAATTCTTACTTCTTATTTGGAAGATATTTATTTATTACACATCTTATGAAAATGGCTAGTGTTGACTTTTTCTCTTGAGATTTCTTAAAAGGTGTATTTGAATGAGATTATTTTAACTTTCCACTTAAGCACTGTGTCAATTTAGCTCAACCTGAGTTGAACATTGAGATGGGAATTGGTCATTTTAAAAGTCCATCACCTATTTCCCTGTCAAAGTTAATATTTTCTTCACTATAGAAATGAGGATCAGTGGTGATACTATAACTTTCATATCAGATAGTTATTTCTTATTTGCAGGTTTTAATGCAAAATTTTATGGAGACCTACACTTACTGTATCTCGCATGAAGATATCTAGAATATCAAATCTTATTATTTTAAAAATGCCTAAATAATAATTTCAGATCCAAAGCTGAGCACTTTCCAAGCCTCCTCATGGTGTATACGGAGTGAACATGGGCTTTGAATTCATACACAGCTAGATTTGCATTCTAAGTTTGAAAATTACTGACTTTTGTTTGGGAAAGTTATTTATGTTTGCTAAGGGATCATAGTAGAGAGGTTAATAGAAAACATTTTGTTAAATTCAATTGCCTGGATTCAAATCCTGATTCTACTTTTCAACTGCTATATAGTCTTGGGCAAGGTATTTATATTTTCTGCATTCAGATTCCTTGAAAACAAAATGTAGATAGCAATGATAATTCCTTTTTGTGATTATTGAAAGAAATAAATGAGTACATATATATAAAGGTTTATAACATTATACAAAAGATGAAAAGAAATATATTTCTAATTTTCTATGATTATCATGAAGTCACATAATAATGGCACATCTGTGTTCTGTGTGCACACTTAAATGAACTGATTTATATAAAGATATCAAATGATATATCAAATGTATATAAAATGTAGGATATATAGTAATACCTCAGTTCATGAATGATTCTGTTTGTATACAATTTGTTTTTTTTCCCATAATTTTATTGAGAAACAGATAGCAATGAGACAGTTTCAAACCAAATTGGTAGGACAGTTTCAATAATTAACACATTGCATATATTCTTCCTAGTGGTTAATTGCTGTACAAGATGCGGACTTGATATCCTATTTACAAACACCATTAGAACAAATCCCTCTATTCATTAAGAGAATATAACTATATATCTATGCTAACCACTTTGAATACACAGATATAAAATGGACATTCATCTGTATACCCTTTTTTTGCTAAGTTCCGTTATTTGAATATTATAGATGTGTAAACTCAGCAAAATATTCTAAAAGAGTCCAGTAGCCCATAATAGCATTGGGACTTCTGTTTAACTGGCAAACGTCATAAATTGTTGACCTGAGTCCCCCACAGCTCAACATAACAGCATGGCTTTATTTCCTATATTTCATCTTCATACTTTTCTACTGGATGGTTAAGACCAAGGCAAAGCAGGACCTATGCAACAAGAGTTGTAGCTTTTTGGTCTGAGAAGGTCAGTGAAATGCCCTCAGGATTTATCCTGAGATCCTGTACCTCAGATTGTAGAAACTTTGTCAGTGCAGCCATGTGGATGAGTCATGGCCACTGCCCGGCCAATGTGCTATCTGTGAAAGCCTGAGAGGATATTTTCTCTCTATGTGACTCTCCTTAGGCACACTCTACATCATGGATCACTTTTCCCTTTGGCCTCATAATCTCCTTGATCAGAAAATCTGGGACACTACCAAGTTACATTGCATGCAATTTGGTTTCACAACAGAAGCTTTTCACAAAATTTTGCTTCCTTTCAGGAGCTCTGTATCTCATGAGGAGCATGACAACAGTCAGTTTTTTCTTTTTTATAATCCCAGAATGAATTCAATTTTTTCACTGTGGTAACAATGTACATTTCTTTTTCTTTTCTTTTTTCAGCTTATCCTATGTCTCAGCACACTCTTACAACCACAAATGAATCTGTCAATAAAAATGCTAATCATTCTTAAATGATTAAGGAGTTTTCCCCAGACATCCACATCATTAACTTATGTTTCAGTTAATTTGGCCATTTTATTTCTTTATTTATTGGTTTTAAATAATAAAAAAAATGATAGAAAAAAAGCACCATTAGAAATGATACAAAAGGGCTGGCCAGATAACTCAGCATACTAAAGTGCTTGCTTAGGCAAGAGCAAGGACTGGGGTTCATTTCCAGATATGCCATGCCAGCCTTGACCCTGGGGAACACTGAGAGAATGATTGGGACTAGACATGGTGGCATGAGCCTGCAATCCCAGCACTTGGGAGGCTGAAAACAGGAGGATCACTATGACTCTTATCTGTGTAGTGAGACCCAGTAGACCTTGTACTTAATATATATAAAAAAACCTATACAATATTTCACTTCATTTCTTTTTAAATTTGTTTCAAAATTTAGAATTGATACATTCTATGCATTACATATTTATGGGGTACAATGTGATGTGTGAATCATATATAATTTGAATATTGTCATAAATTCATGGCAAATTAACATGTCATTCACATTAAATTTTAGTAATTTTATTCATGGTCAGTAATCTCAAATTTCGCTCTTTTAAATATTTTGGGACATATAATGTATGATTATTAACTATATTCACCTTGTTGTACCATAGTAAATCAGAATTTAGTTCTCTTACCAAACAATATTATTGGGGCCTAGGAGATGGCTCAGTGGAATAAGCGCTTGCCTGGCAAGTGCAAGAGCCTGAGTTCAATCCCCGGTTCTGCCAACAAAACAAAACAAAACAATATTATTTTACAAGTTTCCCAATGTTTTTCCCTCCCTGATTTGCTCTGCTATCCCATTCTCCCATCATCAGCGTTCTGTTCTCAATTTCAATGAGATCATTCTCTTAAAATTCCAAATTGGTGACATCATGTAGTACTTGTCTTTCAGTGTCTCATTTACTTTTTTAATGTAACATCCACTAGGTTCATCTATATTGTCAGTAATGATAACATTTCACTCCTGTATGTGCATTGTATATCTATACCTCTTTTTAAAATTTATTCATCCACTTATGAACATTTAAATTGATTCTGTGTCCTGATGATTGATTATAGTACTGTAGTTGATGATGTATTTTTCCCTTACATGTCTTCATTAATTTCCTTCAAAGCAGAAATTCTATAATAATTACAAATTTAATTTCCTAGTCACAAGACATTTAAAAGATGATATTGAATGAATTTGGGTTGGGTGCATTTTAAAGAAATTGATTCATT
>NW_004524982.1:435270-435778 GCF_000260255.1 Octodon degus | reverse complement strand
AAGCCTTTATATTGAAGTGGATGCCACTTGAACATATACTCATAAGTGAAATAAGCCAGACACAAATGTGTAAACATCATGTAGTTTTTCTAGTATAAGAACTCAAAAGAAGAAATACAAATAGAAAGGTATAATACAAGTAAAAGCGAAGCAGGATCTCGAGGACTAACTAATCAAGAAAGCAAAAGGTGGAGAGTTAGGAAACATGACAATGTCAAGACATATAGTTACATGTAGAAGGTGGGGAAGGCAATAGACCTGAGGATCTCCAGAATATTTTTTTAATCTAGCAGTTAATTGGAAAGATTCTCACCCTGACTAACTATATATACTCACACCTGTGAACTAAGCAACTGCACTGCAGATGGCAATCTGTAATAGTAGTTTCATGCTTGGAGTTCCTGTCATTCTGGTGTTCTGAATATGTGCTGCTTGTCATGACATGCCAGTTGCTGCTATGATGTCTTTTGGGTAGACGTCTGTTCAAAATGAAGGGGGTGGTGAATGA
>NW_004524982.1:433067-434184 GCF_000260255.1 Octodon degus | reverse complement strand
TGTGTTAATTATTGAAACTGTCCTACCAATTTGATTTGAAATTGTCTTGTTGCTATTTGTTTATCAATAAAATTGTGGAAAAAAAAGAGATAGACTGGCACAGTGGATTAGGAAGTAAAATCCAACAATATGCTGTATAAAAGAAACACCCTTAAATCATAAAGAAATTCATAGTCTGAAAGTCAAAGGATAGAAATTACTACATGCCCCAGCATCTCAGAAAAAAGCAAGCATAGTAATCTTGTTCACAGACAGTCTCCACTTCAAACTAAAAATAATCAAGTGAAATCGAGAATTCTTTAAAGGACCTTTTCATATTTGATGTCAGTCCAAACGCTACAGTGGAGACTTCTCAGAAATCTAGGACTGGAAATCCCATTCAATTTAGCTATACCCCTTCTGGGAATTTTTCCAAAAGAACAGAAAAGTTTATATCATAATGATATATGTGTGTCTATGTTTATAGCAGCACAATTTATGATAGTCAAATCTTGGAAACAATCTAAGTGCCCCATCACCTGAGGGATAAGTGAAAAAGATGTGGTGGTTTTATACAATGGAATACTACTCAGCTATAAAGAATGATAAACTTGAAATCTTCTTAGGTAAGTGGATGCAACTTGGAGCTGTCTTTATAAGTGAAATAAAGCAGACACCCATGAGTAAATATCATATTTTCTTCGTAGTGTAAGAACTCAAAAGAAGAAATAAATTTGAAATGTATAGCACAGTTAAATGGACAGAGAAAACTTAAGGATTAAACAACAAAGAGAGAGAAAGAAGGGTTAGGAAATATGAGTAGGGGCAAAACCATACATTTATATAAGCAAGATGGTTAAGAAAAGTTATATAGTATTTGCTGAGAGAAAAAAATGTTACTGGAAAATTAGGTAAGTGAAAAAATATCAAGAACAGAGCATTTGTCCTTGTTCTTTCTCTGATAACCATCATGATAATTGTTTTCTGCAGGAAAGTTTCACAACTATCTGCCCTCTACTATTTTATGGAAATAGATTGTAGGGAAAAGCAGGGAGGCCATTGTGATTATTCTATCTTTCTTTCTTTCTTTCTTTCTTTCTTTCTTTCTTTCTTTCTTTCTTTCTTTCTTTCTTTCTTT
>NW_004524982.1:431541-432887 GCF_000260255.1 Octodon degus | reverse complement strand
TGTCGGAACCAGCAATTGAACTCAGGCCTTTGCCCTTCCAAGGAAGTGCTTATTCTACTGAGCAATCTCTCTGGCCCCAACTTCTTCATTTGTGAGTTGCAACTAAAACATGGTTCTGGTGACACCTCCAAGCCACTCTGTCTTTCACACACATATACACAAGGCTAGCAGGAAGTATGGCCAGAGAGGAACTTCTTTTGAAATTGTCAGTAGCAGCATACCTTCTATCACAAAGTTCAACAACTGTACTGAGTTCCTCAGGATTCAATTTTGATTTTACACTTTCTCTCCCATACCCACCATTATGAACCTATTTGTCTTCACAGTGTACATTCCTAATCATTTTGGGCATGGATCAATCAGTTCAAGTAGACATATAAAGTAATAATATCTTGGAAATAAAGTAAAAATGAATGTCAAATGTAGCTTTGATTATATTTGACATTAAAGTCAGAACAGTTAATACTTTGAAGGACAGAGAAATGAAAGTGATAAAGTGCCCAAAAATTCAAGAACATATGACCTTACTTAAATATTTTTCATTATTATTATTTGAAGAAGTATAATAATGGAAATTTAAATTAAAGGACTGTTGCAAATATTTTCTGTGCATTGAGAATTTTTGGGGGGATAGTAACTCAATTTATTTATGTTATGTGTCAATTCCTGAACTAGTGTCTTATTCTTCATGAAAACTGCTTTTTGTACACTTTACTACTTTTACAGATTCATGGATTTGGAAATTTTAGTGAAAATATCTTAATATTTCTTGTAAGTATTATTTCCTGTTAACTTTACTCATACATATTGTACATGATTAATATGAAAAATTCTGTTGATATTAATCTTAAATATGTTTCTTAACTACAGAACTTCCAACTTCATGAAGCAAAAATACAATGGAGAGGAAATGGTTAAATTGAGTTGATGTAATTTGAAACTCTGTATGCCTCAATTACTTGAATGTCAGATTTTTCCTCATATTTTGGGAGTTTTCTGCATTTCCTTCTGCCCATATTGTTTTTATATCATTCATGTTGAATCCTTCATATTCATTGATGCCTATTTGTTTTATGTTGTTCATCTTTGGATTGTCTTGCAGTTGCTGAATTATTATTTCCTAAAGTGTAATTGGTTTTAGATCTTTTTAACTTTTTCATTGCTGCAGCAGTCTTGAAGGTCTGAAATCTATCTTCCCTTTCATTTAGATGGTTTTTCCACCTTTTATTTGAGTTTTTACTTTCTTGAATAACTCTTTGAATCCACTTCATGCATTACATTTTTCTGTATTTCTCATTCAAGGATTCCATCATTTTTCTATTCTCCTCTAGTTTTTTATCAGTGTC
>NW_004524982.1:420304-430251 GCF_000260255.1 Octodon degus | reverse complement strand
AGAAATAAAAACATAACACCTAAATAACAAGTAGTCTCTTCAACATATGAACAAATAGAACACACAGAAGAAGCACCAATGACCTTTAAACATAAGAAAAAAAAGTCCAACATTTTAAACCATCAGAAAAATGAAAGTCAAAACTATGTTTAGATTCTATTTTACCCATCAGAATGGATTTCATTAACAAAACAAAAATAATTCTATTTTAGGAAAAAAATTAACCCACACAACATATTGGTAGGAATCTGTATTAAAGAACAAGTAGAGAAATCAGTATAGAGGTGCTTCAAATAGCTAAAAATTGAAGTAGCATTATTCAACTCTTCATTTTTTGGTATGTACCCAGAGTCAATTAACTGTAGCCACCTGCATAACTTTGTAGACTCAGCTTTGGTGCCTCTCAATGGTTCAATGGATAAAGAAAAATGTGGCAAATATACAAAGTGGAGTAGTAAGTAGTCCTTCATAAAGAAGAATGAAATCATGTTATTTTTAGGACAATGGATACAGCTAGATATCACTCTGCTAAGTGAAGTATACTAGATACACAAAGACATTGAAATAGAAATGAGACTATTAGAAAAGATGAAGTGGATCAAGAGTAAAGTGGGAGAGGGCAATAGAAGGGCAATGTATGATCAAAATATATTATATGCCTGAAAAAATTTATAACACACTCTATTCTATACTGTATAATAAGCCATTCTATAAATCAGTACTTTATACATTAACAATTTAATTAATGAAAAGAGCAGCATCAGGGCCAGTGAAGTAGCTCAGTGGACTAAAGTGCCTGTTTAGGCAAGCTTAGTCAAGGGCAGCGACCATGATTTGATCCCTGGTACCACATGCTATGCCAGCCCAACCCCCAGGGCAGGCTGAGCTGGCCAGAGTTCAGGCATGGTGATGCATGCCTGTAATCCCAGCACTGGAGAGGCTGAAATCAGGGGGATCACCACGAGTCCAAGCTGCAAAGTGAGACCCTGCAACAACCCAATACATTTCAAAGAAAAAAAAATAGCTGCATCAGTGGCAGGAATAAAAGGATCCTTTGAAAGGGGGTCCATTACTATTTGTTTCAAGTCAGCATAATTGGCACTTCTTTTTCACCCTGCACTGGTGCTTCTGCTCAAGCATTCTACTAAGGGGAAATGTACCATAAAATAATATAGAAGGAGACATCAGTATAACTACATTACTACAGAGTCGTTAAGTGAATTATAAGGGAACAATATAAGCATCTTTGTGTCCATAAATTTAAATGAAATGAAGGCATCTTTACAAAGATCGTGATGCCAAATCCCATTCTAAACTAATTTGAGGAATCTTACAACTGGTACAGAAATTGAAATTTTCATTCAACCTTCTGTTCTTTTTCTTCTGAAAAATTGAGAAAGAAGAAAACTCCAGGCCTAAAAAAGCATATAATATACTTTAGCCATAAAAAAAGCTAGTTAAACATAATCTCAACCAAAAATGAAAGAATGTAAGATACACATTTTTGAATGCAGTGATTCCACCAGTATCCTACTATGAAAAATAGGTAGCAATAATACAAAGAAATAAAACTATAGAGTAACATTATTCACAAGTTAAATTCATCAACTCAAAACAAATTATCAAATTCAATTTATAAATAAATGTTAAGGATAAAACATTATAACAAAAATGAGTGCATTTCATACCAAGAGTAAAACGCTCATGCCACATTTGGGAAAAATATATTTTTAAGTACAAATTTTATGCACACTCAAGCATAAAAGTGAATTTTGCCACAAACCTCACAACTTACACTAAAATTAAGTACAATTAATTACTACAGTCAAATTAGTTAAAACATATATCATCAACCAAAATTACTATGTATCACGTTGTTCACCTTAAATATAAACAATTACCACTTGACTGTTTAAAATAAAAGTTTAGGTTTGGGGAGACAACTCAGCCATCTAAGTGCCTGCCTGGCAAGCACAAGAACCAGGACTTGATCCCTGCTACTGCATGCCTTACTTGACCGGGAATCCCAGGTGTGCTATGTGGGCCCTAAAACTGGGTGTGTTGTAGAATGCTTGCATTCCCAATACTGCGAAGGCTTAGACATGAAGATCTCTGTGAGTTGGAACTGCATAGCAAGACCATCATGTACCAAATAAATAGATTAAAGGATTAGGGCCAGGGAGATGGCTCAGTGGAATAATCGCTTCCCTGGCAAGCACAAGGACCTGAATTCAATCCCTGGTTCCATAAAAAATGAATAAATAAATAAATAAAATATATGTTTTACGAAGAATATGATATATATTTCCATGTAAAAGATAGAAATTGAAAACTTACTAAAATTGAAGTTTTGGTAAAGAACTTTTTCTTTCTTTTTTCTTTCTTTCTTTCTTTCTTTCTTTCTTTCTTTCTTTCTTTCTTTCTTTCTTTCTTTCTTTTTCTTTTTCTTTCTTTTTCTTTGCAGAACTAGGGCTCAAACTCAGGCCCTTGCACTTGCCAGGGAAGTGCTTATTCCACTGAGTCATCTCCCCAGCCCCGGTAAAGAACATTTATTTATTTATTTATCTTTATGGAACTGGGGATTGAACTCAGGCCCTTGCACTTGACAAGGAAGCACTTATTCCACTGAGCCATCTCCTTGGCCCTTAGGAACTTTTAAATGAAATGTAAGAAGAGTGACCCAAAAAATGATAAATTGTTAAATTCGACTTCATAATTTTGGGGGGACTGGCTCAGCCTTCTCTGGGTGTGGGGCTGGCTTGGCATGTGGTACCAGGATCAAACCACAATCTCTGTGTTTGCTTAAGTTTGCCTCAGTAGGTACTTTAGTCCACAGAGCTATCTTGCTCTCTCTCTCTCTCTCTCTCTCTCTCTCTCTCTCTCTCTCTGTCTTTCTCTGTAATTTTGGGAAGGGTCTGCAGGATGTTCAGGGTCTCACCACTAGATCAGACTTATAGTGATACACCTATTTACAGCCTCCCAAGAGCTGGAATTACAGGTGCTAGCCACCATGCCCAGCCTCAATTGCCATCTCAGTGTGCCCCAGATGTGGGGCCAGCATGGCCGGCCCAGGAATCCAAGCCTCAGCCCCTAGGTCTGCTTGCAGGTGCTTTAATATGCGGAGCTATTTGGCTGGCCCTCTATCTTGCTGTGTCACAAAAATTTAGAACATTTTCTCTGCACAATTCAGTGCTCACAGAATGAAATGAAAAGAGGTCAATCTGGAACAAACTTTTGCAACTCACATACCTGATTTTGTGATTGCATATTGTTTGCATTCAGAATATATAGTGAGCCTTTGAAATACAAAAATAATAAATAAATGCAAGATATTAACAGACACTGGACCAGAGACATATGACAATACATAAGCATTGAAAAATTAGCAACATAGTTCCTTGAGAATATATAATTAAATGTAAGATGATATATTACAACACATTATCCAAAGAATGAAAAATGTGTAATAGGGAAGATGCAGAATACTTGTAAGTCTCACACACTGTTGTGGAACTTCAATACATGGCTTTCTCTCATAAACAGAAACAAAAACAGGAGCCAGAGAGATAGCTCTGTGGTCTAAAGTGCCTGCCTAGGCAAGCTAAAGCAAGTGCAGGGACTACGGTTCAATCCCTGGCACCACATGCCATGCCAGCCCCACCCACAGGACAGGATGAGATTAAATAAATAAAAATAAAACAAAAAAATAAAAAGCAGACCGAAGAATCAGTAAGTGAGAATAGCTATGACAAATTGTGCTGCTATAATCATGGGTGTCTATCTATTACTGTGCTGTGATGTTTTTAATTCTTGAGGAGTTACCCAGAAAGAAAACAGCTGTGTTGAATGGATGGTGTAAATGTTAATGCCTGGAAGGGAAAAGAGGAGAAATGAAGTGAGTTATACTATTAGTGTCTTTTAGTTTACTGATAAGGAACATTTTTGTCTAAACAAAAAAATTGAAGAAATTTTTATGTCCATAGCTTTTACTCAGCAACTACTTTAAAGATGACAACATGTAATGTATTAACTATTGTCATTCTCATATTATTTTGCTTGAAATTTTGTTTTATCTTTTCTCAATAAAATGAAAAAGAACTAGGCTGCTAAAGGCCAACAAAACCCAATGTTTGCTGTGTTGAATCTGTTCTGTACGGTAATGCACTGGTGGACTCATGATTAGACATTTGTCAAATCACTGGAATTGTGTGTATATCATAGAGATTTAATTTGAGTGCCAGATATGGAAAAATAGTATATCGTAGGAATTCAAGATGAAATGAAGGCTAAGATTAATGTATCCAAATGCATTGTAATGTAGAAACAAGCACACAGGGGGACATGGGGAAGAAAGGGATAAAGAAGGAACTTTAGAAAATATTTTGACTAGGTAATGTAAGGCTAAAAACAAAATGACTTGTAGAAAGAACTTGTGCTCTGGTTGTTATATTCGTTCTGCTCAGTAGTATTGGCTGACAATTATGAAATAACTATACATGTATGTACTGTTTTGAAAATAATTAAATACATTAAAATTACTCTCAAGAAATGAAGTTACAATTAAGCAAATCTAAATTCTGTGACGTACTGCGGTGAAAGATTAGAGATATAAATGCAATGATTTACTCGTGGATTTTAATTGGTATACAGCTGTATATCTGAAAAAAATAGCTATCTCTAAATACTTAGGCTGGGACTGAGGGTATAGTTCAATGGCACAAGAGGTTTACTGGAAAGTACAAGGTCTTGAATTTGATTCCCAGCAATAAAAATAAATAAATGAATACTTAGATTACTTTGAAAAATGATGCTTCATATTTCTGTCTTCTGGAAGTTGAAGAAGCAGTAACATCAGTTCTAACACACATTGATTTCATATTTTGTCTTTAAATTTCTGTAAACAATAGAAGGAAACAGATAAAGGAAAATATTTTATATTAATAAACCTCAATGAATATAATTTATACACTTGTAACTACATTGAAGCGATCAATAAGAAGAGTTATGAATGATTATTATAGAGGACCATTCTCCCTTATAAAAAATTCCAGTTCATAAATGTAAAAAGAATGAAAGAAATAGGAAAACCACTGAATTATATTAGTAAGAACTGTGGCCTGCAAGCCCCACAAGATCCACAATGAAAAGTATATTAGTTGGCAAAAGTTGAATGAGATAAAATTTTCCCATAGGCTAAAATTAACTCCTCCCCATATCAGTTATTTCAGTAGCCTTAACATATTATTCACACATTATGACACAACTATGGAAGTTTAACTAAGTTTTCATACCCTTTAGTGCAGGGTAGATCTGATTCAATAGTACTTAGGAAATTAAAAAATCCTAAAGGTATAGTGGGATAAATGAGGCAGAAACTCAGTTAAACATGTGGTCTTAGTTTGAATGTCAAGGCTTCTTCATATTATGTGAAATTCTTATATGAAGTCATTGAAAGGGAAAATAACCTATGATGTGTATGTCCCCCAAGTCTGCAACCTTAGTTTATGAAGGAAATTTGTCAGGTATAAACAACTTAAAGGGCATTATGTAAATGCTTGACAAGTTATTTTCATAGTTATGAAACCCAAGAAAAGTCAAAGAAACTGTCAGAGTTTTAGAGCCTTGGGGAACTTATATTCTATCAAATATAGAATACTGAACTGAATCCTCAATCTGAAAAAAGAACATTAGTTGAAAATTGGTCTAATCTGAATTCAGGTTTCTGTTTAGCAAACTGAATTTTAACAAGGTGAGTTTCTTAGGTTATTTTATGTTACTGGGGACCGGCCCCAGTACCTGATCACTCTGTTACATTTTCAGCCCTCTTTTTTACTTTGTGTCTTGAGATGAGGTCCTCTTAAGTCACTGAGATTCCTGGGCTAGACCCAAAAACTGTGATTCTATTGTCTTAACCTCCTAAAATGCAGCCATCTTACCTGTGGGATTCCATACTTCACTTTTTCCCTGACTTTGATAGTTTCACCATGTTTTGTTATAATGTTAATATCAGTGAAAACTGGGTAAAAGCATGTGTAAGCGAACTCTTTGAACAGCATCTGTAATGCTTTAATAAGTATAGTTATACTGAAATTAAAAGTTAAAGAGGCAAGTTTAGATGAAACATGAAAAAAGGTGTATTTATGTGTTCAAAGAAAAATTGAAATAAGGAGATAAAAGAGTGAGTAGAGAAGACACGAAGGTCATTCTCTGAGGAAATACCAATGGTGATGAATAAAAGATATTTAGATAAAGTCTATGAGGAAGTAGCATTAAAATTACCACTCAGAGATATTCTTAGATATTTATTGATGCACTGGTGACTTATATTGTTGTGCTTGTATGCATGTGTATCAGCATTCATTCATGCTTTCCTAACCATTAATAAATATTTACATACTTTGTAGTTATTTATTAATGTGGTGGTTGATACAACCTGTCAACTTGAGATGTTGAATCTTGGCTGGATCCAGAAGTTTGGATGGATCTGCTTATCAATTCCATGCTCTGGAGCATGGGGTGGGGCCCACCCTAGGGTGGGGAGGACTTGAGCCAGAGTAACTCAGCACAAAAAGGGTGTACAAAGGAGTTAAGGAAAGCTTCTGTGTCCCACTTCATTGGAAAAGTCATGGTTTATGTTGCGTCACTTTGCAGCTGTGCTACTTTGGAGGAGGTCCAGTCTTTGTGGTGGTGTGCTGGTCTTTGCACTCAGCATAGAAGGAAAAGAGAGAATCCTGATGGATGCCACAGCTACTGCTCCTGCTCTGCTCTTGGTTGTTTTCTGCCACCATAAACTGCAACCTTTTGCCTTGGAGCTGGCAGAGTATGGACTGAAACCTTCACTAACTGTGAGCTAAATAAACATTTCCTTCCTTCAATTTGGGTGTTGGTATTTTGTCCTAGCAACAAGTGAAAAGTAACCAAGACAGAATTTGGTACCATAGATGCTGGATCATTGCTGTGACTATATCTGACAATGTGGATTACAAGCTTTTGGGAAAAAGAAAAATATGATTTCATGTGTAGTATTTAAGAGCCCAGATTTTGCTTGCACTCCACTCCTATGATAGTCCCTGACAATCATACATACATCATTATTTTCTACCTAGTAAAGTATTATCACACAATAAGCAGAAAAGTTATTAAAACCCACACCATAAAATGTATAAATATCATATAACAACTAAAAATTTAAAGGTACTTTTAAGAAAACAGAAATAACCAGTTTGTTTCATGAGACTAATTGGGCATTAAGGGTGATTTGACAATGTCATTCTGGACTTCATGTGGAAATTGAGAGATCCCATAAAAAATAAAAAAAAAAGGCTGACGGAAATAAAGCACAGCTATAATACTTAAGCCACTTGATTTTAAGTCCTATTACAAAAATAAGGAATGGTATTAGCATAAGGGTAAAAACATAGATCAACATAATAGACTAAAATTTTATTTACACTCAAAGGTGAACTACAGCCACACATGAAAATTAATCCAAAGTGGTTCACAGATTTAATATAAAACTTAAAATGTTAAACTGTTAGGAAAAGTTCTTTGTGACCTTCATAGTGAAAAATTATTTCTACTACAAAGGCAACACATGAAAGAAACACATAAAAAGTTAAATACAAAAAAATGGACTTCATTAAATTGAATTTTTGCTCTTCAGAAATACTCCTAGAAAATTTTAGAAGATGCTACACACAGAAGGAAAATTTCTTCAATTGCAGGTACATAAAGAAAATACTCTCAGGGTCAGCATGATAGCTCAACAAATGGAAGCACCTGCTTAGGCAACCTTAGGCAACCTTAGGCAAGCACAGGGACCATGATTCTATCCCCAGCACCACATGCCACATCAGCCTCCTGACAGGGTAGGCTGAGCTAGTCAGAGTCCAGGGTTACAGTAGCACATGCCAGTAATCCCAGCATGGGGAGGCAGAAAACAGGAGCATTTCCATGACTCCAAGCTGCATAGTAAGACTCTGCCACAACCAAATACATTTAAAAAATCTATCACTGGTGTTTATGAAAATATAAGTGAAAGCCAAAATGAGGTATTTCTACATAGTTATTTAAAAAGCTAAAGTTAAAAAGACGGGCATTCCCAGTGTGTATGACAGCATAGAGCAACCAGAACTCATAATGTACTTTGGTGAAGGAAATGTATAATGGTTTAGTCACTTTGGAAAGTAATTTGGCAGTTTGTACAAAAGATAAATCTACTTTTACTATTTCACCCAGGAATTCCACTCTGAGATATTTACCTGAGAGAAATAAATCTACTAGGTGTTAGGGAGTGAGCTCAGTAGTCTAAGTGCCTGCATGAGAAGCTCAAGGACCCGAACTTGATCCTCAGCACCTCATGCTTTGCCAGACCCAGGACCCTGGGGCTACCTTGCTGGCCATCCAAACCAGGCATGGTGGCACATGCCTGTAATACAAGAACTGGGGAGACTGAGACAAAAAAAATCACTATAAGTCAGAGTTGCGTAGTGAGACCCTGTACCAATTAAATAAATAAATCTAGAAAAGATTAAAACATTAAAGAGATAGATCTACTAAAATACATGTCCACAAATATTTATAGTTGCTTTATTTATAGTAGCTTAAAATGTGAATTGACTATACATTGTACTAATTAGGATTTTTCTCATTTTTTGGGTTTCTAAAATTAATTTTATTGAGAAACAGCAATGAGACAGTTTCAAAACTGATTAATAGGAGAGTTTCAATAATTAATATATTTCATATTGTTGTCTTTGTACTGGTTTTTCATAGTACAAGATGCAGACATGTTATCCTGTCCAAACACTATTATTACAAATGTTTCTTCTCATTGAATTAAAAGAAAGTAGATGTATATTTATCCTATTTTGAATATATAGATATAAAATTATCCTTCATTTATATCACACTTTTTGTTCAATTTTATCATGGATGGGTATTCCATTGCCATCCAAATATTGTAGGTGCATGAATTCAGCAAAATATTCCAATATAGCCCAATGCTCCACAATAGTAGTGGGTTATCCACAGCACTGGCAATGTCCAAATCTGATAACTTGAACCTTCCACAGCTCAGCATAGTAACATGGCTTCACTTCTCATACCTTGTTTCTACATTTTTCTGCTGGATGGTTAAGACTAGGATAAAGAAAGACCTATGTAACAAAAAATGTAACTTTTGTATCTGACACGATCAGTCAAGTCCCCTCAGGACTTATCCCAAAACACTGTACCACACTTTGTAGATCCTTTGTCAGTGTCAGCCATGTTCATGAATTACACACATTGCTTGACCAAATTGCTCCTGAAAAAGCCTGAGAGAATGCTTGCTCTCCATGTGACTCTCTTTAGGCACAAACTACATCATGGATTGCATTCCTCTGTGGCCCCTTAATCTACTTGATTAAAAATCTGGGGCACAACTCAGTTACACCATGCAACAGTACAAGTTCTCCTATGTCCTGGGTCCTCACTGAACTTGAAAGTCTAGGGTCAAAATGTTGGTAGTCCTTGCAGCCCTTCATTTTCTCTAATTTTTGGTCTGCCAACTTAGATTGTTTACACTCCAGAGGAGAAGCTTATTATTGCCCTACAGTATATGCAGGTGGTTTTAACCTCATTATCTGTCTGAATATGAAACATCTTAGGAATAAGATGCAGCATCTTTTAAAAAAATTTACTTGGGATACAGTCTGGTCATAATTGGCATGTCGTGACAAGCGGTATGTATTTAGAAGAATAGAGTGACAGGCATTCAAAGCATGACCCCACTATTACATATTGCTGTATTCGGTGCAGGTGCTCAGTTCACATGTATCAGCATATATAGTTACTCAGGTTCAGAATCCCACCAAGTAACTGCTAGATTAAATAACCCGCGGATAATTCTCAGGATCATTGTCTTGTCCATCTTGTGTGCATAAATGTATGGCTTTGCCCCTGTC
>NW_004524982.1:396140-412110 GCF_000260255.1 Octodon degus | reverse complement strand
GGAAGGCATAGCTGGCTGGGGGATCGAAATCCTGGCCTCTGCACCTGCTTGCAGGTGCTTTAATGTGCTGAGATGTTTGGCAGGCTCTAATGTTTCATTTTATGTGAAACTAAAACATGATACTTCAGATATATAATATATATACAAGTATAAAACACTATTGATTGGATATTACTTTTTTTGTGGGAAGCTCAGCCTGTCCTGTGGGCGGGGCTGATGTAACATGTGGTGCCAGGGATCAAACTGCAGTCACTGTGGTTGTCTAAGTGTGCCTGAGCAGGTGTTTAGAATGCTGAGCTATATCGCCATCCCTGGATATTACATTTAAAGGTGTACAGATGGCCATAGTATCTTTCATGTCAAAACTAATTAAAATTGAGTTGCAAGTAGGTCACCATAGTTACAAATTCTTGGCCATCATACTTAGATATTTGCATCTAGGTGCCTATAGACAGGAGTGCACCTTATGACTGCATGCTCTAATATACTCAAGACCTGCTCCAGCATTCAGAGAATCCAGGATCAGCCCAAAAATTAACACTTGACTAGCACACATGGACCTGGATTTCAGGTATTGTGTACCTAATGCTCCTCTTGGCTACTGTAAGACCAAAACCAAAGCCAGGCATTAGAGACATAGCTTCTAGATTAACATTAGCCAAAACAGGGTCTAATTTAGTTCACATAGCTCTACGATGGAAAGCACATGATCTTAGACTCTGAACTAGCCTTATTGAATTTAGGTTGACTGTTAGCCTCAGACAAGGTTAGAATCAAACTTGAGGATAATAAACACGGCCCCAGTCTAATACTTCTTGTAGTACATGCGAGGTATAGGTCCAGTGCTACAAATACTGATGCCAGGCTAGACTGTATCAGAGGATTCAAAGACACTCCTGCAGACTTCTGCCATGGCCTAGGCTGGATGCACACAAACTGTTGGAAAATCATCATTTTAAGTAAGCTCAATTTACTTCAAAAATGTACAAAGAAAAAAAAAATCAATGAAATCAGGAAAACAATTTCATGAAAGCAAAAAATTAAGTAAAGAGACTGAAATAATTTAAAAATCAAACTCTTTACCTGAAAAATAAGATGAGTGATGAAAAAACAGTACAGAATATGACTAACACATATGAGACAACAAAAAAGTCTTTGAACTCAAAAACTTCTTAATAATATACAGTTAAAGGAGAAAGAGGAATTGAGCACAACAATGGAATACGACAATGTTGTATTAACAGAGTTTGTGGAGAAGAAAAATAAAATTTAGGAGTCAAAAGTATATTTAGAAGAATGATTACAAAAATCGTTCTCAATCAGAGAGAAAGATATAAATGTCCAGGTGAAAAAGTCAATAATGTCCAATTAGATTCAGTGAAAAGAATAACACATCAAAGCATTGCATAACCAAATTCTCCAAAGTAAAGGTCCAAGAAATAATTCTGAAAACAACATGCAAAATGGCCTGTTGTTTTATATAAGGGAGTTATATAATTTGATTTTATATAATGGAGTTCTGACATGACTGGTAGCAAAAGTCTCAGAAAAATTTTGTGTGACAGAAAAAAATGGATGATATTTTATAGTACTAAAGGAATTTAAAAAGGACTGATCAAAATAATACAAAATCCAAAAGAACAAGCCTTCATATATGTAGGTTATATTATTTTCCAAACAAATATTGAGCAAGCTAATCACTGTCAGAAGTAACTTACAACAAAATATAGAGGGAAGTCTTTCAGGTATGCCATTTTGTACCATAAAACTGTATAGAAGTATGAAACTCATTTGGGAATGTTGTCACAAATAAGTTCAGACTAGTGTATTGTGTGAATCAATTAAAACTTTAATATGAAGTATAAAGGCAAAACTATTAAGAACAATAAATACAACAATTTTTCAAAGAATGTGTAGTATTAAAAGATATAACTTGCTGCATCACAAGTTCTAAAATGCAAAGATGGTAGACTAAAAGGATAATATTGTCTGTAGTTCAAAGTTACACTGTTGAACCAGTCCTAGTCCAGGCCCGGTGGGTGTGGGAAAGCTTCCCACTACCTGGTGCTGGTGTGACCTACTGGTTGCAGCCCAGGTGCAGCATGGGTGACACCCTCTATCACCCTCTTGGGACGCCCCCCATCACTCTGTAGTACCCCCCACACTCCGACCACAGAGTACAAATTTCTGTTGCATGCCGAGAACCTCCAGATCCAGTCCTAGTCCAGGCCCAGTGAGTGTGTGGGAGAGATGCCTATCTCCACTACTACACCTTGTCCCCTCCAGACTCAGCTCAGGCCTGGCATACAGTCCTGGGGTGAAACCCTGCAGCTGCAATCCCTGAAGAGAATGTAGGGGACAGAACCACCCAGCTAGTCCAGGAGCAGAACATCTTGCCAGAGGGGCACAACAGGTTCACCCCAAGGGCAGAAGCAGGAAGGAGCTGAGCACAGTAGGCAGAACCAAGCCAGGCAGAGTTAGATAAATCCAAACTTTGTCGATCTGCACCTGAACTTCAGTATGTGCTAAGGTTGTAACTGAAACAAAGATCTACAACAAAGGTCAGAAGACAGTGCTACACAAAAATACAAGGAAAAAGAGCAAAATGGAATCTCAGAAGCCAAGCCCACCCATAACAAATGCAGAGGACACTAACACAGAATAAATTGAGAATCACACAGCTCAAAGCAATGAATCAATGGCTTCTGAAATAAAGAAACAGCTTCAGAAAGATATAGAGGAACTCAGATTGGAAATGAAAAAAGAAATCCCTGAATTAATAACATCAGTAGTAAAGAATCAAATGTAGAAACATATGGAGGAAACCCAATGCAAACCCAGAAGAAATGCAGAGGACACTACCTCAGCTCAAATGTATGAATTAATAGTGTTGATAATAAATGAGCAACAGCAGAAAGTCATAGAGGAACTCAAAGCGGAATTCTTTTCTACTAGCTCAGCTCAAAGGTATGAATTAATAGCATTGATAGTAAATAAGCAACAGCAGAATGTTATAGAGGTACTCAGAACAGAATTATTTTCTGAAATAAAAAAAGAATTCTGGGGGCCTGCCCCTTAGCTCAGTTCTTTAAGTGGCTGCTTCGACAAAGCAGTCAGGCTCAGGTTGCTGTGGTTAGATCCCCACAACTCAAGCCAGCCAAACCTGCCCAGAAGGCATGCGGAGAAAAAAAAAAAAAAAGAATTCTCAGAACATGGAACCCTCTAAAAATACCACTTAGAAGTTGGTTTGTATTTAAATCAGAGGAAGAATGAATCACCAAGTAGCACCTGGGCTTCATAAGAAACAGATAAACTTCCTGCTGTGGCTTGGATCCATGTCCACAAAGGCACCTTATTGAAGACTTGGTGGTGATGGAGGTAGCAGGGCCTGAGGTGATGGAGCCCAATGGGAGGTCCTTAGGCCTCTGAGGATATTCCCTTGAGTGAATGGTGCAGCACTGTGTATTTCTTTTTTATTTTTTAAAATAATTTTATTGAGAAACAAATAGCAATGAGACAGTCTCACAACCAATTGCTAGCACATTTTCAATAATTGATACATTGCATATTGTTGTCTTACCAGTTGTGTAAGATGCGGACGCGATATCCTGTCTCAAACACTATTAGAATGAATCTCTCTATTCATTGAAATAAGAGAATGGATCTGTGTATTTCTGTCTCTCTCCTTGTGCTACCACCATCACAGGAGGACCTCACCACAAATCAAAAGACATGGGGTCATTTGATATTATACTGGAGCTTCCAGAATTAAACACCTAAAGAAACCTTTGCTTTATGTGCTAGCAGGCCCTAATATTTCATCGTAGTAATGAGAAGCTGACTAACACTCCTTGATTGCATCATTCTCTGTAACCATGTTAGACAGTTGTCATGGGAATGGTACAAGTGTGCTGTGTTTGCATCTCAGTAGAGCATTAAGGTTGGCCCATCTAGCTGCTGTGGTGTCTGAGAGGAACACCAGAGCCTGAAGCAAGGCTCTACTGTCACTATTCATGTCTCATTTGTTGGTCTTATCTTTTGTATTTCTCTTTGATAATCTATAATGTGCTAAAGGCAATGAGGCCAGTGTCATCCTATTGGAGGTCTGTAATTTTGGGCCTCTCTCAGGTTTTGGTTTTCCATTGAAACTGATCCCATATTCACAAGAAATGCAAAGGTGTGTTCAAGAAGGTTCTGTATATCTGCCTCTTCCAACAGTTTGTATCACAGTAAGCTCTCAAACGTACATTTACACTGATGCCTCCCAAGAAATATAACCAGATTTTATCCCATTTTATATTTCTTTGGGCTGTTTTTTGCTTGTTGAAATTCTGTATGAATATTAAAATCAATTTAACAGTGTCCTTTGCAAAAGCCTTTGTGGGATTTTGCTTGAGTTTGGGTTGACTATGCAGATCAATATGGGAAGAATTGGAATCTTACAATATTGCAGGTACCAACCCATAACTGAGATATATACTATGACTTAGATCCAGAGCGTCCCCTAAGTCTCATGTATTCTGAAGCTGGGGTTTGCAAAGATGACTGGATCATTGGGGTACTGTGTTCATCAGTAGATGAACTTGCTGGTGAGTTTATAGATGCATGCATGTGGTTATGGCAGAGCTACTTGGAAGAGGTGGTTCCCTGGAGGCACGCTTTGGAGAGTATGTCTCCCTACTCAGCTCCTTCCTTCTCAGCTTCCCAGTGGTTGCTTTCCTCCATGGCAGGCCTTTCCACCGTGGCACTGTATTTATTGGTGGTATCAGGGATCAAACTTAGGACCTTTCACTTGCCAGGCAAGCAGTCATTTCACTGAGCTATCTCACTGGCCCCAACCATGGCACTTTTGCCTTTTGTCTTGGAGCCAGGCATCAATGGATTGAGAAATATACCCACATAATCCTCTTGTCATTTGAAGGTACAGAGGCAGCTATTTAATTCCAGTGATGACAAAGGGGCTGGGACACCATATATCTCCAATAATTACTTCATTTCATTATTTTATCTTTTCAAAGTTTTGCAGTTTTTAATGGACAGCTTTTTTGGCAGATTTTCCTAAATATTTCATAATATTTATGACAGTGTGAGTTGCAGTGTTCCAAGGTTTAAAAAGGTTTACACTTCTAATCTATAAGCACACAGTGCTTTTTGTGTATATTCACCTTGTATCATGCAGTCTGGCTAAACTCACTTAGTTGTACAAGATATTTTTTCTCATTAAATTTTCTATATAGAGTCTCACACAGTCTTATTTTTGAAACTACAAATTAGACCTAAAAACAGAAAAAAAACTACAAGTGACACAGCATTTCACTTAACAAAGTAATAAGAATTTCTTTTTTTTGTAATATGAATTTCACAGTATTTGTAATATAGTGCTGTCTTCCAACCAGTTATGCATATTACCAAATGTATGCATGTGAAATTGGAAAAAGAAAGAAAAATTGTGTAAGAAATTAAGAAGAGAAAAAATAGAAATAATTGAAAATAAGAGATAAAATAAATTAAGTAGTATCTGTTCCTTTCCATAGAAGAGCAGAAATGCACAGTATAGTTTTCCAAAACATCCTGCTTACATACATAGATAAATCTCTTTCCATCAGTCCTTCTCTTGTCTTTCTCCTCAACTCAGTAACTTTTTCTTTTTGAGTAAGTTCATTCCCTTTTCCCAGTATCTATTGTACACTTCAGATTCCATTTTTCTCTTTCAGGTTCTCACACTAAGTAAACAATGTAATGTTTGCAAATGCAGGTCTGATTTATTTCACTTTAAGAGTATGTTCACTAGTTGCATCCATTTACTGACAAAAGACTCGAATTTCTCCTATTTTATGGATAAACAGTACTCCATTGTGTGCAAATACCACATCTTCTCCATCTGTTTTTCAGTTGGTGGACATCTGGGTTGTTTCCATGATTTAGCTATGACAAACTGCACTACTATAAACATGGGTGCACATATATTGTGCTCCTGGGTAGGAAGAATCAACACTGTGTAAACAGCCATACTCCCAATATTGTTATACAGATTCAATGCAATCCCAATTAATATATCATTAGTATACCATATAGAGCTCAAGAACACTTTCCTTAATTCATTTGGAATCAGAAGAGAGCCAGAATAGCAAAAGCAATCCTGGGAAACAAAGGAAGGATGGGAGGTATCACAATACCTGACCTGAAATTATATTATAAAGCTACTGTGATAAAATCATGGTGGAATTGGCAGAGTCAGATATTCTTGAAAGAAAAGCTCTTGTCTTTCTCTCTTTCCAGCCTGAATGTCTTTTTCCTCTTTGGCACCAGATAGGCCCCGTAGTGTGAAGATGAACAATGTCCATCCTGGTGCTCCTGTGAGTCTTGGGTGCTCATAAGTACCCGGGACACTATGCTCATAATCACCCAAGACAACTTTCAGCCCAGCTGCACTGGCTTCTTCACCTTCCACACAAATGGGTAAAATCCTGCCCAGACAGCACATTTACAATCATGATTGTCTTACTCTGGCTGCAAACAAGGGCAAGAGACCCGGTACTAAAAGTTTATTCATTGAAGTATTATTTTTTTTACAATTTTCTGTAGATGCTTATGTTTCGTCAGTAGATATTTGGACTCGTTCATATTTGTATTAATTTTGAGGAGCAGGACCTTGTAAAATAAAACCTCACAGAGGGAGGGATGTGTCCAGAAGGAAACAGGAAACTGAGCAGTTCTGTGTGGTCACTGGAAATGGGCAGGACTAATGAACTGTATAATGGGGTAGCCATGAGGTGGTCTTCTGTGCCTGAGACTTGAACACAGGAAGCTGAGAAAGGATGGGATGTCAGCTGGGAGTACGTGCAGGTGTCATGGCTTCCTTGAACCCCTCCCCCACAGAGACCTCAGAGTAGAGCTTTGTGACATGCCAGCCTCCCCAGGGCTCCCATTGGCTGCAGCGACTGACTTCTGGAACCAAGACAACGCAGGGCTCTCATACCTGTGGAGGGCACAGAAGGGGAGGCTGGTGTTAGGCTGACAGAGGTCTGAAGCTTCGCCATGGATGAGGAAATCCCTAAAGCACACCCAAACTGCGTGGTCACTTGGGTCAACACCTGGAAGCTCTTGACCAAGGTGGAGAAAACTGAGAACATGTCCAAACCGAAGGAGTCAGAGGAGAGTGCAGCTATGTCGGAATGGGAGGAAGCCGAGAATGTGAGAGGACCTGGTTGTGTCCTGATCTTGGGGGGTCCCTCGTCCCTCCCCCTTGCCCCTGGCCCTCCTAGACCTCCTGTCATCCTTGAGTTAACCTTTTCTCCTCTCCAACCCTCCCCCCAAGGGCAGGGCAAGGCAGGGAAGCCCCTTCTGAGCCCAGGTTAACAGCCATCTTCTCTCCTTTCCTTCCAGAGGCAGAAGGTCATCAACCAAGTGTTATCACTGTCAAATCTGAGTGCCAACAAACTCCGCAAGCGCAAGCTGGTGGTGATATACAATAGAAGGGTGATGAAGAGGGAAGAAGTACATGAGAGCGAGGAGAACCCCGTGCCCCAGGGACCACCTCCTGAGGACCCAATGGATAAGACCAAGCCCACAGGAGACCTGACCTGCGGGAAGCCAGGAGATGTACAGAAGAGGGCTGGGTGGAGCAGTCTCTGCAATAGTCTGTGGGGAAGTCTGTGGGGCAGCCTGTGGCTCTGAAAGGGCCACAGTGAGGAAAGCAGTGAGATGGGCAATCAGGTCAACCTTATGGGGACCAAATCTGACGAATAAGGTACAATAGAAATAATAAAAGAGGAGTCCGTGTGCATTTTTATTATTTCTTAAGGGAAATGAAGGATGGGAGTGGAGGGGTGGGAGAAGGAGGGAGGGAGGGAAGAGATGGGAGGAGATGGGAGGAGGATAAGGGAAGGAGAGAATGGAGAGAGTAGAGTGAGGGTATGGAGAAGGGTGTGAGCAAAGAAGTGAAGGGATGGGGGAGGGGAAGAGAAGGCAGGGGAGGGAGGGAGAAGGGAAAAGAGGGAGGGGGAAGAGTGGAAGGGAGGGGGAGAGAAGGAGTAAGATATAGAGGGAAAGAAAAATGGAAGGGGAAGTGGTGGATGGGAAAAGAAAGGGAAGGGATTGAGGAAGGAAGATGTGGGGGAGGAGGAAAAGAGTAAGAGTGGGGATGGGAGGGGAAGAAAATGGAAAGAAAAGTATGGGAGGCAGGCAAAGGATAGGACAGGGCTGGGGTGGAGAAAGAAGACATTGTAGGTCACAGCTTTAGGGATAAGCAGGGTCATGGTTACCCAGACTCTTCAGAACATGAATGGAGGAGTGAAGACTTCTTGCAGCACCAGCTCCAGACTCCAGACATCCTCTACCTAATGTAGGGGGTTGAAGGCCCTCTTCTTTCTGTGGGAGGGCAGGGGAAGGGACTGAGGGCTTGGAAGGGAGGAAAGTGAGGGATAAGGAAAGAGGGGTTGGAGAAAAGAGGGCAGGAGTGACAGGGGAGGGAGGGGAGGCACAGGGAGGGGGAAAGAGGAGGGGAGAGGGGAGGAAAGGGACCATAAAGGAAGGGCAGTAAGGCAGGCAAGGCACAGGATGGGTGTTGGAGAAAGAAAAAACTTAAAGCCAAGCTTTGGGGATGACCTCAGGGTGACAGCTACCAGGACACTGGAGACCTTGAATGGAAGATGAACAGCTTCTCCTGTCAGGCTGCAGCCCTCCTCTCTCTAATAGCGGGGTGGTTTGAGTGCTCTTCCCTGGTAAAGAAGCTCCCTTTCTGTGGGAGAGGTGCAGGGCAGTGCTCCAGAGCTCAGTGCAGGCTTCAGGGAGTCTTAGCACTCGGGGTCACTGCTCAGGCCCCTCCCCTCCCCTGCTCCTGCCCTACACTTTACTTCCACTCCACAGATCCATTGCCTCTGATCTAGATCAGCATCCTCATGCATTAGAGGGCGGCCTCTTCCAGTGAATGGGAATGGATATATAGGGCTGCTGTTGGGCTCCTGGTGACAATTTCTCTTTCCAGCTCTTCCTTTTTTTTTTTTTTTTTTTTTTAGTGTATTTGGTATGGGTCCTCACTATGTAGCTTAGGCCTCATGGTAATCCTCCTGTTTTGAGCCTTCCCAGTGCTGGGATTACAGGGTTGTGCCACCATGTTTGGACACCGTGGCTGTCTCAGTGTGAACAGAGGGAGGGACAGGGGAGGGTAAGTGGTTAGGCAGAGGTACGTGACAGAGAAAAGAAGGAATGGAGAAGAGGAGAGGGAGAGGAAGAGAGCCAGGGTCAAGAGAGGGGAGGGGAGGAAAGAGGAGGGATGGAGAATAGGGATGGGAGAGGAGGGAGATGGAGGGGAAGAGAGAGGGGAGGAGAGCTATAGGGAGAGGGAAGGGTATTAGCATAGGGAGGGTAAGGGAACAGAGAAGTACACAGAAGGGGAAGAGGAAAAAGAAGGAGAGTAAGGAGAGAGAGGGGAGGGATGGGGAGGGGGAGGAGAAGGAGGGAGAGAGGGGAGGGTATTACAGTGTGAGAGCAAGGCATCAGAGTCATGGAGGGAGGGGGAAGAGGGAGGGTGGAGAGAGGAGGGAGGGGGAGATGGGAGGAAAAAGAGGGTATGGAACTGGAAATGACTAAAGCTAGGGGAGGAAAGGAGAGAGGGAAGAGACAGAAGGAGACAGGAAGGACAAGGAGAGGAAAGGAAGGGAGAGACAGAGGAGATAGGAGCAGAAGGGAGGAGCAATGGGAGAGTGTGAAGATCGGGAAGATAGGGGACAGAGAAGAGAATGGAGGGGGAACAGGGGAGGGCAGGATGCAGAGGAGGAAGAGAGAGGAGGGGAGGAGAAGAAGGGGGAGAGGGGAGGGCATGAGATTAGAGTTAAGGAACAGAGTTGAAGGGAAGGGGAAGGGATGGAAGAGGAGGGCAGGAAAGGGGTGAGGGGAGTGAAAGGAGGTGAATGGAAGGAGGGGGAGAGGAGAAGTAAGGGAAGGAAAGGGGAGAGGGAAGGAATAGAAAGTGCGGGAGAGGATAGGGAAGGGAGGGGAAGCAGAAACCAGTGAGGGGAGAGGAAGAGGAGTCGGGATGGGGGGACAGGGGGATTGTGTGTGGTAGGCAGAGGTAGATGACAGAGAAACAAAGAGTTGAAGAAGACAAGAGGAAGAAGATGTGAGGCAGGGACAAGAGAGGAGAGGGGAGGAGAGGGAGAAGACAGAGAAGAGAAAGGATGGGGGAAGGTGAAGGAGGGGAAGAAAGGGGGGGAGGAGAGGGTGAGGGGACTGTTTGAGTGTAGGGAGAGATAGAGAACAAAGAAGTGAAGGGAGAAGAACAGGGGAGGGAGGGGAGGAAGAATTGGGGAGAGAAGATGGAGAGGATGTGTATTTTGGGAGAGGTAGGGAACAGAAGCAAAAGAAGGGGAAGAGTGGATGTGGAGAGGAGATGGGAGGGAGGGCAATAGAAGTGAAGGATGGGAGGAGAGGCCACTAAAGGGAGTTGTTGGGAGAGGGAAGGATAGAGAAGGATGGCTGAGGGAGGAGTGGGAAGGGGAAGGGAAGTGAAGGGATAGGAAGAGAGGGAGGTCACAGAAGCTTTGGACAGAGCAGGTGCTTGAGAAAGGAGGCACTTGGGGACCAAGCTTTGGAATGAACTCAGGGGGACAGCTATCCAGACACTGGAGACCATGAATAGAAGAGCAAAGGATTCTGCCAGGCTGCAGCCCTGCTCTACTTAATGGGGGCTTCAGTGCCCTTCCTTGGAAAGGAAGTTCCTTTCTGTGGGTGGGGTGCAGTGCAGTGCTTCAGAGCTCAGTGCAGGCTTCAGGGATTCTAAGCATTTGGGGTCACTGCCCAGGCCTCTCTCCTCCCTTGCTCCTGCCCTCCGCTTTACTTCCACTCCTCAGATCCATTCCCTCTGTTCTAGGTCGACATCCTCATGGGTTAGAGGGCAGCCTCTTCCAGTGAGTGGGAATGGATGTATATGGCTGCTGTTGGGCTCCTGATGACAGTTTCTCTTTCTGTGACTCCTATGTAACATTTCACTTAGCCCCATATGTGAGCTAGCCCTTTTTCTATCTATGTATGTTCCTAAGGCTACATCTGTTTTCCCAGTAAATGGTTATAGCAGATATATTGTTTGTACTTTGTCTATTATAGAACGACATGTAGATTTTTAATATTTGTTCCCATTCTCTTATGCATGTTGTTTGATTTATAACTTGTATTCTGTTTTACTTCAGGGACTGTAAATACTTTTACATGTGTGATTTTACAAATAATTTTCTTATATTTTTAAGTGTAAAAACAAGAGCAAGAAAAACTAAAGCAAAGACAAAACAGAGTAACATATAACAATACTTACATTATAGCTTTTCAAATAAAGAATAGCTGATTAACAGTGACTGATATATTATCTATTTTTATATTAATTTTATTGAGAAAGAAGTAGGGCTGAGAGAGTTTCAAAACAGGTTAGTAGGACAATTTGAATAATTAATACATGGCATATTGTTGTCTTCATAGTAGTTGTTCAAAGTACAAGATGCACACATGATATCCTGTGCAAACACTATTAGTACAAATCTTTCTTCTCATCGAACTAAGAGAGGGCCATTGCATTAGCTCAGTTGTTTAAGTGCCTGCTTAAGCAAAGGCAGTCAGGCTCAGGATACTGTGGTTAGATCCCCAGATCCTCATGCCTTTCCAGTCCTGCCCTTAAGGCATCCAGAGCCAGAAAAAAAAAAATCCTCCTGAACTTTAGGGCCAGAAGATAAATCAATAGAATAAATACTTTCCTACTCAAGGGCTTCAGTTCAATCCCTGGTTCAACAACAACAACAACAAAAAGATAATAAATAAATAAATAAATTAATTAATTAATTAAAAGGTATCTTAGAGTAATTAGCTGTATATCTCTGCTAAATATACATGTGTGATTTTGATTTCTAAACATGTCTTTTGGGGATTTTTAGCTGAACCTGATATCTAGCTTTACATTTGTATTTAAAGACAATTTCACATTAATACACTGAAGTGCAAAATAACATAAACTTAATATGAATCACAAAGAATATTAGTGTAAGAGTGAAGCCTGTTCAGATTCTGGATGTCACATCCATGCTAAGGCAATGATGCTTCAGCAATCACAGGAAATTCCTTCGTTATTTATGTTTCTTTAAGCCAGAAAAAATTCCTACTACATAAACTACTTCATCCTGGTACAATATAGTACTGAGTTGACCAACACATGGTTTGAAGCCTGGTCCTGCTGGGATCGTAACTTTGGGGGAATAGTTTAATATCTCTGCATGTTAGTTTTTTGTCTATAAAATAGGACTAGTGAACTCTCATTATTTTTCCCCTGAAGATTAAATGAACAACTGTCTGCCTATCACCTCCATTATTGACTTGCCACTGTTTTGGTAACAATGGCTAGAAGGTAATTCTGTACATACACCAATCATTTTGCTTCATAAAGAAGCTGATGAAGGACCAAGTGGATATAGAACTAAAGTATCTTAAATTGATCAACGTGTGATATATAAATGTCCCCAAATATCACAGTGCACTATAAAGATGCACAGATATTTCTTTTAATAAAGAAAAAGGAAATGAATATAAAACATAACTAATATGGAAGACTTATTCAACAATGTCAATATTCACTTTAATGTTAATTTCCTAAGTTCACCATTTGGAGATCAGTGATACAGTGCATTCAAAAGCAATATATAACTTTCTGTGAGCTGACAGAGCACCCCATTAAATGTAAAACATATATAAATTAGAAATAAGAAGTGAGTGGAATACATGCTGTGATAGTTATAATAAAAAGAACACTGAAATAGCCATAATAATTTCAGAAGAAGTGGATTTTATATTAAGGTAAGTTCTAAGGAATGAAAAAGGACATTGCATAATCACACCGGGGATAGCTCTCCAAGAGGCATTAACTACCCAGAATATGTGCAGCCCTTGAAATTGAAAGCCAGGGATTCAGAAGAAAATGGAGACTGATGGATTAATAGTTATGGGTTTTTTATTTGGACTGAAAACAAGTATTGGGAGAAGAAAAAATTAAGGATTGACTAATGAGAATGTATGAAATTCTATTGAATGCTTGATTTTCAAATGCCAGTAGTTCTTTTTTATGTGAGTTTACCCCAATTAAAAAAGATAAGGGGGTGGGTGAGACAATATTCCACCCCCTTGGGATGCCCCACCACCACTCCGCAGCACCTCCAAAACCTCGCCCGCTGAGTAGGAATTTCTGCTGTGTCTGGGAATCCCCAGACACAGTACTAGCTCAGGTCTGATGAGTGTGTGGGAGAGCTTCACACTACCCTGCACCAGCGAGACCTATTACTAGTCCCAGCCCAGGCGCAGTGTGGGTGAGACCCTCTTCCACCGCCTTTGGGATGCCCCCCACCACTCCGCAGCACCTCCCCAACCCTGCCAGCATAGTAGGAATTTCTGCTGCTTTCCGGGAATCCCAGGACTCAGGCCTAGCCCAGGCCAGATGAGTGTGTGGGAGAGCTGCCTCTCCCACCTACTCCACCTTGTCCCCTCCAAGCTCAGATCAGGCCTGGCAAACAGGCATGGAGTGTAAACCTACAGCTGAAATCGCTGCAGAGTGTGTAGAGGATACAAACACCCAGCTAGTGCAGAAGCAGAACAACTTGCCAGAGGGGCACTACAAGTTCATCCTAAAGGGAAGCAGCAGTAAGGAGCTGAGCACAGCAGCCAGACCCAAGCCAAGCCCAGCTGGATAAATCCAATTTTTTTAGATCTGCACCTGAATTTTAGTATGTGCAAAGGTTATAACTACAACAAAGATCTATAATAAAGGTCAGAAGACAGTGCTATGCAAAAGGACAAGAAGGAACAAAATGCAACCTCAGAACCCAAACCCACCCTTAACAAGTGCAGAGAACACTAACACAGAAAAAAATTGGAATCACACAGATGAAAGCAATGAATCAATGGCTTCTGAAAAAAAAAAACTAGCTGCAGAAAGGTATAGAGGACCTCAGATTGGAAATAAAAAAAGAAATCCCTGAACTAATAACATCTGCAGTAAAGAATCAAATGCAGAAACATATGGAGGAAACCCAATGCCCACTCAGACCAAGTGAGGAGGACACTAGCTTGGCTGAAATGCATGAATTAATAACATTGATAGTAAACAAGCAACAGCAGAAAGATATAGAGGAACTCAGAGTGCAATTTTGTTCTAAAATAAAAAAAGAATTCTCAGAACACATAGCATCTGAAGTAAAGGAGCAACTACAGAAACATAGGGAGAAACCCAATCTGAAAAAAACACTGCAGTAAAATAATTTATAACTGCTTCTAAAGAAGACATCGATGAAAAAATAGAGGAGATTAGAAAAATGACGGACTCCTTGAATGAGCAATACAGGAAAGAAATAGATCGCATGAAGCAGAGTCAAAGTGATATAGAGGAAATTAAAATATCAATCAAAAGCTTGCAAAATCTTTTAAGTGAAAGTGAAGACAGAGTTTCAGATCTTGAAGATGCTGATGCAGCTAGTGAAAAGGTGAGAAAGGATCTCTTAAAAACAATGAGGATACAGGAAAGAAGAAAAAACGACCTGCAAGATGATGCAAAAATGAACAATGTGAGAATAATAGGCATCAGTGAGAAAGAAGGAGTCAATACAAATGACATTTAAAAAATATGGGCAGTAGGAATACGAGAAAACTTCCCAAATATGAGGAAACAATCTGACATTCAGGTATTCGAAGCATACAGAACACCAAGTAACCTCAATCCAATGAAAAACATACTGAGACATATAATACTCAAGATAATAGAAATTAAGCACAAGAATAATATACTAAAAGCCGCTAGAGAAAAGAAGCAGATCACATTCAAAGGAAAACCCATCAGAATGATGGCCAACTTCTCTTCACAATACAAGAAGGCAAGAAGAGCATGGAGAAGAGTACTTCAAGTCCTCTATGAAAACAAATTGCAGCCCAGACTACTATACCCTGCAAAACTCTCTTTCAATATTGATGGAGAAGTGAAATACTTTCATGACAAAGAACAGCTAAAAAATTTCATGATGACAAAGCAAACCCTACATAGGCTACTCAAAGATGTTCTAGAGAGGGACCAAAATGATTAGAACTCAATGAATGAAATCAAAAGCAACCAACTAAATAGGGAAAGCTTTAAACACAGCAGAAAAAGTAATACACAACAACAGGAACATAAAGTGTCAATCGAAAGTCAATGCATCTCACTTCTAACCATCAATGTAAATGGACTCAATTCACCAATTAAGAGAAATAGACTGGCACAGTGGATTAGGAAACAAAATCCAACAATATGCTGTATACAAGAAACACATTTAACTCATAAAGACATTCATAGGCTGAAAGTCAAAGGATGGAACACAGTACTACATGCCCCAGGGCCTCAGAAAAAAGCAGAGGTAGCAATCCTATTCTCAGTCTCAACTTCAAACCAACAATGATCAAGCAAAATAAAGAAGGCCATTATATACTGGTTAGGGGAATAATTCAAGAGAAAGAGGTTACATGCATAAATGTGTATGCACAAAACACGGGAGCACACAACTATTTAAAGCAAATCTTAATGGACATGAAAAATCTAATATCCAATACCACAATTTTAACAGGAGATGTTAACACCCCCTCATCTCCAAAAGATAGGTCAACTAGACAAAAAGTCAGCAAAGAAATAAAAGAACTGAACCAGAGCTTGAAACAAATGGACTTGGTGGACATATACAGAGTGTTCCAAACAAACACTCCTGAATACACATTTTTCTCAGGTGCACATGGTACATTTTCTAAAATAGACCACATACTGGTACATATTTCATGCTTAAGTATATGCAAGAAACACAGAAATTATCCCATGCACATGATCTGACCACAGTACAATGAAACTGGAAATAAATGGCAAAAGAAACCAGAAAAAAAAAAAAACCTGAAATGCATGGAAAGTAAATGACAACATAATCAGCAA
>NW_004524982.1:394327-395635 GCF_000260255.1 Octodon degus | reverse complement strand
ACTCTCACAGAATAGAATACACAGAAGAAATGGACAAATTCCTAGAAAGGTACAAATTACCATAACTGAATCGTCAAGATATAACCACTCTCAATAGCGCAATAACAGCCAATGAAATATAAAATGTAATTAAAAACATACTGACAAAAAATGTCCAGCTCTTGATGGATTCACAGCTGAATTCTACGAGACATTACAGAACATGTAGTTCCTATACTCCTGAAACTCTTGCATGAAATTGAAAATGAAGCAAACCTCTCAAAATCATTCATAAAGGCAAGCTATATATTGTTACCATAACCAGGGAAAGACAAAACTAAGAAAGAGTACTACAGGCCAATCTTAATCATGAACATAGATGCCAAAATCCTCAGTTAAATACTAGCAAATAAAATACAGCAAATCATCAAGATCTTACACCATGACTAGTTAGGATTCATTCCAGGGATGCAAGGATGATTCAATATTTGAAAATCTATAAATGTAATATACTACATCAATAGAGTGAAAACTAAGAACCACATGATCATCTCCATTGATGCACAAAAGATTTTTGGCAAAGTCCAACACTCATTCATGTTCAAAGTCCTACAGAAAATTGGAATAGATGGCCTCTACTTCAATCTGGTAAAAGCCATTTATGAAAACTCAATGGCTAACATAATCGTAAATGGGGAAAAACTGATAACTTTTACTCTTAAATCTGGTACAAGACAAGTATGTTCTCTACCATCACTCATATTCAATATAGTTCTGGAGTTTTTAGCTACAGTTATTAGACAAGAGAAAGAAACAAAAGAAATAAGAATAGTCAAAGAAGAATTTAAAATATCTTTATTTGCAGATGACATGATACTTCACTTGGAAGACCCAAAAAACTCCATCAAGAAGCTACTAAAATTAATACAGAAATTCAGTAGCATAAATTATCCTGGAAGAGAAAGTAGTAGGAACTCTTGAAGACATAGGGGTAGGCAAGGAGTTCATGGACAGAAATCAAATCGCATGGGTAACAATTGAAAGAATTAACAATTGGGAACTGCTCTTACTGAGAAGTTTTTTCATGTCAAAAGAAATTACCAACAAAGTGAAAAGGCAACCCACAAATTTGGAAAAAATCATGAGTAAGAAGTACTCAGACAAAGGTCTGCTCTCTAGAATCTACAAAGAACTAAAAAACACTACGGCCCCAAAATGTAAAGACCCAATCCAGAAATGGGCATCCGAGCTGAACACACACTTCTCAGAGGATGAAATTAAAGAAGCGAATAAATATATGAAAAAATGCTCCACATCACTAACCATCCA
>NW_004524982.1:375324-393787 GCF_000260255.1 Octodon degus | reverse complement strand
AGTATAAGAACTCCAAAGAAGAAATACAAATAGAAAGATATAATACAAGGAAAAGGAAAACAGATTCTCAAGGACTAACTGACCAAGAGAGGGAAAGGAGAAGCGCTAGGAAACATGACAATGTCAAGCCATACAGTTCTATGTAGAAGATGGGGAAGGCAATGATCCTGAGAATCTTTAGAAGATTTTTTAAACTAGAAGTAAACTGAAAAGATTCTCACCTTAACTAACTATATATACTGATACCTGTGCACTAATAAACTGCACTGCAGGTAATTTGTAACAGTAGTTTCATGCTTGGAGTGCCTGTCATTCTGCTCTTTTTAATATGGGCTGCTTTTTGTGACATGACAGTTGCTGCTATGATGTCCTTCAGGTAGATGGTTGTTCAAGAAGAAGGGGGTGCTGAATGAATGCAAGAGACAGGGAAAGGAATAATGTAGGACTGTCTTGCTTCAAAGTTGTATATGATAAGATTTTTGGACTTATTTGTAAGAACCATATAATTCTTTATGCCTATTTTTAAAATATATTATAATTTTTAAATTTTTTTTCATATTCTGTAGGGACTTAAAGTTCAACATGTCAATACTTGAGGAAAAATACCTGTTCCATATTATGCCTAAGATGTTTGATATGCAGACATTTAGTGAGGTTAAGCTTAACAGCCTAAGTTGTATGGTAATAACAGTAAGTGTGTCTTCTGGATGGTTAACAATCTAAGTTTGCAGACCAAAATTAGAGAAAAAGGAGGGCCACAAGTAAAGCCAACATTTGGGCCCTAGCCTTCCAAGGTCAATTAAGACTCAGGACATATGAGAACATGTACTGTAACGTCATGTAACTTAGTAGTGTCCCAAATTTTCTGATCAAGGAGATAATGGGGTCAAAGAGGAAAGTGATCAATGCTGTAGAGTGTGCCTAAGGAGAGTCACATAGAGATAAAACAGTCTCTCAAGCTTTCACAGAGAGCACATTGGCCAAGCAATGTCCATGATGCATCCACATGGCTGACACTGACAAAGGTTCTACAATCTGAGGTACAGGATCTCAGGATAAATCCTGAGGGGATTTTACTGACCTTCTCAGACCCAAAAGCTACAACTCTTGTTGCATAGGTCCTGCTTTACCTTGGTCTTAACCATCAAGCAGAAAAGTATGAAGACGAAATATAGGAAGTAAATCCATGATGTTATGTTGAGCTGCGGGGGACTCAGTTCAACAATTTCTGACATTGCCAGGGAATCAGAAGACCCAATACTATTATGGACTACTGGACTCTTTTAGAATATTTTACTGAGTTTACACAGCTATCATATTCAAATAACCGAAGTTAACAAAAAAAGGGGATACAGATGACCGTCCATTTTGTATCTGTTTATTCAAAGTGGTTAGGATAGATATATAGTTACATTCTCTGAATGAATAGATCGACTTGTTCTAATGGTGCTTTAAATAGGATATCATTATATCTTGTATGGCAATTAAGCACTAGGAAGAATGTATGCAATGTGTGAATTATTGAAACTGCCCTAACAATTTGATTTGAAACTCTCTCATTACTATTTGTTCATCAATAAATTATGGGGAAAAATAGATAAGGGAAATATGCATTTTGTAAAATAAAATTTCATGAACAATTACTTCTGACCTGGTAGAAGTCTGACATGTTTGTTAGTTGATCTCATAGATGGGCCACAACAGATATTACTTGCGTGATTGTAGGATATTTCACCTCCTAAGCACTGTTTAGCCTTAGATTCCTCATTACACAATCTCTATTTACACTTTGACTTTATCATGGAAGAGAAATAATGTTGATATTTAATCCTCTGTGCCTGATCTATTTGACTTAACATTATGGTCTCAAGGTGTATCCATATTCCTACAAATGACACAAATGTGTCCTCCATAGCAAAAGAATATTACATTGTGTACAAATGCCATATTTTATTTTTCTAATTATCTCTTGTTCAACATATAAGCCACTACAAAGATTTGGCTACTAGGAGTTCTGACGCTATAAATGAAGATAAGTATGTATCATTAAAATATGATGTTTTTAATCCAGAAAGAAAACACCTGGAGCAAGTGGAATTTCTACTTGTAATATTATCAAGAAATTCCAATGTGATCTCCAAGCTGGTTACAGTAGTTTCCATTCCCATCAATGAGGAAAACTAAAGCACTGCTTTTCACAGGAATCTTACCAGTGCTTGTCATTATTTGAGTTCTTGGGGCTGACCATTGTTTCTGGAGTAATGTAGAATCTCAGTGCTACTCTAATTTACAATTCTCAAATGACAAGATAATGTGAACTTTTTAAAAATTTATTCACCATTTGCATTTCTTCTTCTGAGAAGTGTCTGTTCATCATGCCAGTTGACTATATTTTAATTAGGTCTTTTATTTTGAGGGGTATTTTTTAGGTTTTTATATATGGCACAGATTAGTCTCCTGGTGAGGTGAAGCTCACAAAATTTTCCTGTTCTGTAGTTTTGTTTCTTCTTCCTGTTGGTTGATTTTTTGCTGTGAAGATTGTTTTCAATGTGACAGTCCCATTTGTTGAATTGGTGTTATTTCTTGTGAAGTTCATATTCTATTTGAAAGGTGTTGGCATGTGCCTTCAAGAACTTTACATATTTTTTCCAATGGATTTTCTTAATACTTAATGCCTAGATTTTGATCCACTTTGATTTTAGTTGAGTACGTGGTGAGATATACAGATCTAGATTTCATCGCCTACATGTGTATTGTAGGTTTGTCCAGTTTTACTTGCTAAGGAGCTCACCATTCCCCCAGCTTATGCTATTGGGTCCTTGTTCAAGGTCAGATAGATGGATGTGCCTGAGATTATTTCTACATCCTGTGTTCTGTTCCTTTGATCCATGTGTCTGTTTCTGTGACAGCACCTGATATTGTTATCATTATAGGATTATAATATGTCTAGAAATCTGAGAATGCGGTGTCTCAGGGTTTGCACTTGTTGCCAGAAATTGCTTTGTAAATGTGGGTGTCTTTCAGTGTTATGTGAAGTTTAGGATCATTTTCGCTAACTCTGAGAGGAATTCTATTGCATTTTGAGTAGGATTTAATTCAATATGTACGTCAGTTTACAGGTATGGTCATTTTGACAGTATTGCTTCTGCTTGCACAGGAGCAGAGTATACCTTTCCACTTTCTGATGTTTTCATATATCTGATTTCTCATGTCATGGTTTGTGTATAGGTGTCTCCCCAAAGCCTCATGCAGCCATGGGGTAGCTTAAGGAGTTTGCGATTTATTATTGTGGGTGTGAATGCTGTACCTGCCCTGAGGCAGGTCATTTACATTATACTGTAAGGTAAGAAGAGAAGCTAGAGGCTTGAGCTGCTACTTCTCCCCCCTTTGCTCTTGCTCTTTGCCCCTACCATGAAAGGTTGTTCACTGCCTCGTGCTGCTTTTTCTTGGAGCCAGCTGAATATGGACTGAAACTTCCAGTAACTATGAGCTACCTTTCCTTCATTCATTTTGGTTGTTGGGTATTTGTCCCAGCGACAAGAGAAGAGTAACTAAGATATCTCAGTAGTATAGTTGTCACTGGACATTCTTTCCCACTCTTTATTAATTTATAAATATCAAATTTCCCACAGTGATAAGGTAAGTGCTATTTTTCTTTTCTAATTTCTTTCTTGGTGAAATCATCATTGATACACAATAAGACCACTGATTCTTACGTGCTGTTTTTATACCCTGCTAAACTGTCAGATTTGATGTTCCCAACCATGTTCCTTTGGTGGAATTCCTTGGGGTCTTCTATGGAAAGGATCTTGTCATTGGAAAATAAAAGATAACTTAATGTTCTAATGTCTTTTACTATTTTATCTGTAACTCATTGATTATTCAAAGTGTATTAGTAAATTTCCATGCATTGCTGTAATTTCTCTTGCTTATTTTTCTGTTTCATTCTAATTTCGTTGTCTTGTGATTTGATGTTACTCTGGGATACTTTTTCTTCTGTGTCTATTAAAGCCTGCTTCATGGGAGAGTATGTGAACAATTTTGGTGAATGTTAGATAAGCTGTTGAGAAGCATGTGTGTTGTGCTGTAGTGTGGTGAAACAGTCTGTAGATATGTAGTAAATCTATTTTTTGTATGTGTGTTCAATACTGGTATTTCTTTATTGAATTTTATCTATCTGATAAATTTGAATAGGGGTGTGTTAAGGTGATATGATATAATGGTAATCAACTTTGTCTGATCACAATGTCTTGTAGTGCTTGTTTGATGTAATTGGGGGTGGTCATGCACAGTGCATATTTATTCAAAATTACTATCTCTTCCTGTTGAATTATTTGCTTAAATACACAAAAACGCCATGCATATTGATCAGCTGCACAACATCTCCATGGCAAGTTTAACTTCCTGAGTTTAGTTTCCAGTAAAAAGTAACACACAAACCAAAACATAATGACCATCATTCCCTCTTCTGAACAATTTTGCCTTGAATTCCACTTTGTTTCAAAATACAATTGTTGCTTGTGTTCAGGCTCGCAATGCATTTAATATTGATTTTCAACCTTTGACTTTTAGTCTAAAATTTTCATATTTTATTAAATGTGTATCTTATATACATTGGGTTTTGTTTTGTAATCCAAATTGTAGTCTGTACCTTTTGATTGGGGAATTGCGATTATCCAGGTTGAATATTATTAATGAAAATTCTAGACTTACTCTTACCTTCACATTGTTTTCATTATTTTCCCATTTTAGATTCCTTTTCCCCCTTCTGTCTAACTTGCCACCATACAGAGTATATTCATTACATTATACTCTTTGCCAATGTTGCCCTCATTTTGCTTTGAATGATATCATCAAGACTTTTTTGAGCACTGGTTTATTGACAAGGAATTTCTTCATGTGCTCCATGTTGTGGAAAGACCTTACTTACCCAAATTTAAAAGTTAGTTTCGATGAATACAACACTCTCATTTAGAAGCTCTTTTCTTTTGTGACTTGAAAGATTTCACTAGAAGCTCTCCTGCCTTCTGAGTTCTGTTTTGATAAGTATGCTCTCATTCTAATGGATTTATGGCTGTAAGTGTTTTGTTGCTAATCTCAGACAGCTGTTTAGAACTGGTCCTTGTGTTAGACTTCTAAAATTTTGCCTGCCATGTTTTTTCATGGACATTCTCTCCTAATCATAGCTTTTAATGTTCTACTTGTCTTAATTATGTGTCTGTAAACTTCTTTTCCTATATTCAGAATATGTTCTACTATCATTTTCATAAATAGGATGTTTGTGCTATTTGTGCTATCACCAGTTCTAATCAATATTAGTTTAGTTTTTTTTCTTATCATGTAGAAGTTCTTGGATCTGTTCTCCATAATTTTTTTTCTTTATGGTTCCTCTGACTAAATGGTCAGCTGTCTCAGCCTTATCCTCTAGATCTGATACTCTGTTGTCACATTGATCACTTCTCTTGCTCATATTTTATTAGATTATATAATTTGATAGATTTCACTTTCATAACATTTTTGACCCAAATATGTTATAAGCTATAAATTTATATTTTATAAAATTTATAGCTCAGATATCTTTGAATGAGTGTCTATGTTTACTTATCATTTTATTTATCAAAACTATCTATCTATCTATCTTTCTAATTTTTGGTCTAGCCAAGAATCTTATTGATCTTGTGTTGCCCACTCTGATCATTTTAACTGTTTGGGTTTTCTTGTCCATGGATTAGCTTTCAAGGAGTTCCATGTTTATAGGGATATTTTGTTGACTTGCATATTCATTTTTCTGTGTGTGTTTGTGTGTGCTGAACATTACATAGTTACTAAATGGAAAGACGGTTGTTAAAATGGAGATGTAAAGAATTAGTATTTGCTTTCTGGTGATGAACTCTGGATGAAGCTCATTATAGGCCTTGACTCTATGCTCTGATCCAGTCTTCTCTATTAATTTAGAGAAAGGTCATGAGCTATCCTGATTAATTTTTATTTCTCTCTGAATGATTCTGTTTCTTTATGTGCACCACAGTTCTTAGCTTACATGTTAGCTTCTTTCCAATTCTTGTAGATCTACTTTTATTCCACAAAATTGTTATTTTCTAGGTCTCTCAATTCCAAGTCCCACAAAGAGTATATTTGTATGCTGGCTTGTTCTCTACCACTTTTAGGCTCCTTGTCATAGTCTTTAATCTTGATAAATAATCAGCTGGAAAATAGAAAATTTTTTTGGATTTTAAGGAAGTGTCTACAGGGTGTTCAGGGCCTCACTACTAGATTGGACTCATTGTGACCTGCCTGTTTACAGCCTTCCAAGAGCTGGGATTACAGGAGCACACCACCTCATCCAGTCTCAATTGCTCTCTCAGTGCACCCCTGGGGCAGGGACGGCAGAGCAGGCAGGGGGTTTTACCCCGGCCCCTGTGCCTGCTTGCAGGCACTTTAATCTGCTGAGCTATTTGGTCGGCCCTTGGAAAAATAGATTGATAGTTCCGCTTCCAGGAAAAGGTTCACAACACATAGTTACATATGATGGAGATTAATTGATGAATCACCTTGGTGTAGAGATTAAAAAAGTAGGATTGAGCAGAGAGAGAAATGGAACTATGATACAGCAGCAGTGCAAACTGTAACTAAGACCACTGAGAAATCTATAATTGAGATATCTTCACATGAGCTATGTCATTGTATTTCCACATGAATCAGTCATTGTCTGTGGGCTGTCCCTTCTGAAGAGAATTGACCTTTGGGCATGAAACAGTAATTCACTTTGAGAAATGTAATTCTGAACTTCCAGGAACACCATATTTTTATCCCGGAAATGTATCTTTTGATTCTAAAAGATGAATTTGGGTTGCATAACATAACATAAGCATATCAATTTAAATATCAGCCAGATTTATACATCATTATGAATAAATTGAACCTTATAATGGAGTGAGAGAAGCATAGGCCCATGAGTTGGATAAACCCACTTAAAGAAAGATCAAACGTATTAAGAAGATGAACCTTATAACACCATGAGAGAAAAGCACTCCCCAAATATGATCTCAATGATTTTATACTCAATTATAACAATCAGTATATTAATTTGCAAGCTATTGTAGTAATAGACACAGAGACCACTACAAATAGGAAAATTTGAATAAACATTATTTTACATTTCTGGAAATTCTTAACATATTAATTTCACAAATTAATGCCTACAATTATCTGTCATCCCAGTATCAAAGAAAAACACTTGTCAGATTTATTAGCCAATCAGCAGTCAACATGTGTGTTTTTTTTCAAAGAGCACTTCCCAAATATAGCATGTCGCCCAGGAAGAGATCTAAGGAATGGGACAATTTTTCACAGTAAACAACTTTTAAATGCTCTTGCTTCAGTTACATGATTGTATAACAATAGATCTCAAAACTGAATATGAGATAATCTCTCCTTTATTGTGTTCCAGGGATCTGTAACTCGTGTGTTCAGGCTAGGCCTGGTAGGTCCAAGTTTTTTCTGTGAGTGGTAGCAGAATCCTTGGTTGGCAGGTGCAAAGAGTTCAACACTGGAATCGCCTGCAAGCTTGTTTCCCTCATGCTTCATAGGGCCTTCATGTGCCAAGATGGTGAAATAAAATAGAAGATATTTGGTTAAATACTCATCTCTCACTAAATGTAATTTGACATTAGAGCTTCTGGAGCAATAAGCAGATAACACACTTAATTTTTTTTCTTGTCACTATTTAATCATGTATCCTTTATTTTCATATCTTTTCTACAGTACAATAAGGAATAAGCTAGTGAGAATTATTACTATTATCATACTATCATTTTTCCATATATGCATTGTGGATTTCAAAGTCACTGACCTTAAATGTGACTGCACAAAAATGTAAACTTTTCATTAAGGTTTTTTTTTCGAGTTAGGAGTGCTGATGGTCTTAGTTACTTTTCTCTTATTACTGAAACAAAATGCCCGACACCTAACGTTAAAGGAAGAAAAGTAAACTACATTCACAGTTTATGGAGGTTTCAGTCCATGATTAGCTGGCCCTAAGACAGGGCAGCTTTGCAGAAGGGTGACAGTGTATGAAGGTAGAAGACAGCAAAAGCAACAAGGGATAAAAGAAAGGAAAGAGAGAGCAAGCTTCTTTCTCCCTCTTATATTGTATGCAGGCTGCCTACTCCAGGTGTATGTATAGTGCTCAGAAAAATAATCCTAGCATTGAACTGTGAATTTAACATCAACTCTAGAATTCTGATGCTACAGATGCATGAGGCTTTGGGGTCACGTATTAACACAAATCATAACGATTATTAGGAAAAATAGGTTTTACAATGCCTTTCTTCATGATAGTGTATTAGCTTTAGGTAGCCCGAATATAATGCTTGCATATTTGTACAGTGGGATGGCATATGTCTATATGTACCCCCAGAGCCTCACGTGGTCATAGTTGGGGCTTTACAGAGGTGGCTCTATCTAGGGTGTGTGATATTGGCTATAAGGTCGAGTGATTAGAAAATTAATATACTGACTGGTCTGTCCTATTTCTCATCAGGAATATGGATCCCCAAAGTCTCATGTACATATAGTAATGTAAAAGGCATTTTAGTCCATTTTTAACAGTTTCCAAATTTCTACAGTTTCAGCATTGCTCAAAAGTCCAAGTCCCAATCTCCTCTAAGATATAAGGCAAAGTCTTATCTGTAAGCTCCAGTACAAATCAGAAGTTAAACACTTCCAACATTCAATGGCACAAGATGAATATTACTATTCCCAAAGTACAAACAGCAGAATTGGAAATAAAGCAAGTCCAAAATCTAGAATGGCAAACATTAAGTCCTATAGTTCCATGTGGAACATCTGAAGCAATCTGTGGCAAATTGTGAGCTCCACGTGTCTCCACTCCTATGGCACACTTGGTTTTAGCTCCCATGACTTGTCTCTTAGGTCAGCTTTGCTCCCTCCTTGCAGTTTACCTTCGATGATTCATGTTCCTGGCTTTTCCAAACTTCTGGACTTTCTACTGTGCAATAAGCTTCTCACACTCTGCTTCACACACTGCCCTCTCCGGGGCACAGTGCTTTGCCTCCCAGGCATTCGGAAATTGAGATGGAAGCTTTCCTAACCTTAGAACACCTGCATTCTGTAAGGACCTAAAAGGAATCTCATGTGGATACTGCCTCCTCTGATGACCTCAGGCCATCTTTTCTGTTCTGTTCCTTCCCCACAGTGGAGATATCTCCTCTATCTTTGCTTTACTTAGCTTTATTGGCACTTCCTTTCTGGCCAAACTCATATTTTAAATCATCATGCTGGGCTCTTTGCTCTTGATTCTCATCATAAATCTGAGTAAAGCTCCCAATACCCATGCTACCGCCTCCACATTTGACTACTTTGAAATTTCTTCTGCCACATTACCCAGTCTACTATGGTTAATCTCAGTTTCATTCAAAGTCTCTGGACACAAGTAGAATGCAAAAAATTTTCTGCCATGCCATAACACAAATCATCTGAAGTCCAACAATCAATACCATCCTTCTTCCTAGAAGAAACCTCCCCAGCCTGGGCTTTACAGGCAGAATTTCTATGAACCTTTTGTTCCTCTGATCTCTGACCAGAATCTCCCATGCAATACAGCTAAAGGCATTCCAGCTCTTTTCTTGTAGGTGACCTCTCTAAACATTTCCTATCTTTTCCCATACACCATTCCCAAAGTCTGTTAATGCACATGATCAGATTTAGTCACAGCAATGACCCCACTTCTCTGGTACCAAATTCTGTCTCAGTTACGCTTCTTTCATTGCTGGGACAATATACCTGACACTCAAAATTTAGGAATGAAAGTGTTTTTAGCTCACAGTTAGTGGAGGTTTCAGTTCGTACTCAGCTTACCCCAAGGCAGAGTGGCACCTGGAGGACAACAACCCTTCACGGCTTCAGGGGAACAACAAAGAGCAGAGGAAGGAGTAGTAGCTGTGGCTTCTAGCAAACCTCTCTCCCCTCCTCCTGTTGTAATGCAGATTACCGACCTGTGCGCAGGAATAAGACTCATGCCCATAACTCCAGCATTGTATCATGACTTAGGCACAAACTCTACAAGCCATGCCATGACTGAATGAGGCTCTGGGGGAATACCTAGATACAAACCATACAATTCATGTTGACTAGAAAGTTCTTAAGTACTCCTGTCTTTATCATCCAGGCTTGTGTCTCTGTAGTTTCATCTAACTCCCTCTTCAAAAGATTCTTTCAGAATGAGCCTTTGCTGAACAAGGAGATCACATGGGCAACACTCCCCTTCCATCAAGTCTTGCCCTCCCCCTCACCCAGTAGTTGTTAGGATTAAGAAAGATAAGTGGTCTTCCATGCAGCTGCACCCCAAGCCATTTATTACTTTGGTCTTACATCTTAAGCCAGATGCTCCCTATTCTCTCTAGGCTAGCTCAACCCTGACAACCTTCCTGAGAATTTGGCATTATAGAAACACACTAGCTAGGAAACATGACAATGTCAAGCCATGCAGTTTTATGTAGAAGATGGGCAAGGCAATGATCTTGAGAATCTCCAGAGGATTTTTTAACCTAGCAGTTAATCAGAAAGACTCTCACCCTGACTATCTATATATACTAATACCTGTGAACTAAGCAACTGCACTGAAGATGGTAATCTGTAACAGTAGTTTCATGCTTGGAGTGCCTGTCATTCTCATCTTCTGAATACGGGCTGCTTCTCATGATATCACAGGTGCTGTTATGCTGTCTCTCATGTAGATGATTGTTCAAAAAGAAGGGTTTGTTGAATGAAGGCAAGAGACAGGAAAAGGAATATTGTGGGACTGTCCTGCTTCAAGGTGGTACATGCTTAGATTTTTGGACTTATGTGTAAACATAAGAAGTATATAATTCTTTATGCCTATTTTTAAAAATATTTTCTAATTTTTAAATGTGTTTCATCATATTCTCCAGGGACTTAAAGATCAACATATCAATACTTGATGAAAAATGCCTGTTCCATGTTATGCCTAAGATTTTTGATATTCAGAGACATAGTCAGCTTAAACCCAACATTAAGCTTGTCTTCTGAATGGTTAACAACCTAAGTTTGCAGACCAAAATTCGAGAAAAAGGAGGGCCACAAGGAAAGCCAAGATTTTGTCCCTAGCTTTCCAATTTCACTTAAGACTCAGGACATATGAGAACTTGTACTGTAACGTCATGTAACTTGGTAGTGGCCCAAATTTTCTGATCAAGGAGATTATGGGGCCAAAGAGCAAAGTGATCGATGCTGTAGAGTGTGCCTAAGGAGAGTCGTATGGAGAGAAAACATTCTCCCAGGCTTTCACAGAGAACACATTGGCCAAGCAATGGCCGTGACTCATCCACATGGCTGACACTCACTAAGGTTCTACAATTTGAGGTACAGGATCTCAGGATAAATCCTGAGGGGATTTCACTGACATTATCAGACCCAAAAGCTACAACTCTTGTTGCATAGGTCCTGCTTTCCCTTTGTCTTAACCATCCAGCAGAAAAGTAGAAAAACAAAATGTGAGAAGTAAAGCCATTCTGTTATGTTGAACTGTAGGGGACACAGGTCAACAATTTCTGGCATTGCCATTCACGCAGAAGACCCAATACTATTATGAGCTACTGGAATCTTTTAGAATATTTTGCTATGCTTACACTCCTATAATATTCAAATAATGGAACTTAACAAAAAAAGTGAATACAGATGAAGGTCCATTTTGTATCTGTGTATTCAAAGTGGTTGGGATAGATATATAGTTACATTCTCTTAATGAATAGCGGGATTTGTTCTAATGATATTTGTAAGTAGAATATCATGCCCGCATCTTGTACAGCAATTAACCACTAGGAAGAATGTATGCAATGTGTTAATTATTGAAACTGTCCTACCAATTTGGTTTGAAACTTTCTCATTGCTGTTTTTTTCTCAATAAAATTATGGGAAAATAAACAGGGGACCAAATCAAGGGAAGCCATACTCCTCACCAATTTCTACCAGGTCTGCTTTGTGACAATTACCAACACTCTCCTTTTCCTCTGAAAAGCATACTGTTATCCACAGAAGGCATAAAAGTCTTAGCTAACAGACAACTCTAATTCTTCTGCAGGATTTACCGACCAAATACCACTTCTAGTTACATTAGAGAAGCATCCTTATACTGTATTTTTCCAAATAAAATGTTTCTTCAACAAGTGAGCTCTAATGCAAGCTTTTGAGGAGAAAAGTAATTCTGTTTACTTCCTATCACAATCAGGTGGAAGGATGCTTATAAACCACTTTGCCTGGATAATAGAAAATTCCTTTCCTCAGTGATATATGTGCACCAATGTTTATAGTACCAAAATTTGTCATTGCTAAATCTTGGAAACAATCCAAATGCCAGTCAACCGAGGAATAAATTTTAAAAAATGTGGTATTTTTACTCAATGGAGTATTACACAAATATAAAAAAGATAAACTTGGCTAGGGAGATGGCTTAGTAGAATAAGTGCTTCCCTGGCAAGTGCAAGGGTCTGAGTGCAATCCTCAGTTCCGAAAAAAAAAAAAGATAAACTTGAGGCTTTTATAAGTAAACGGATGCAGTTAGAGACTGTACTCATAAGAGAAATGTCAGACCCACATATGCAAATACCTATCATATAGTTTCACTCTTGTGAGAACCTAAAAGAGTAAATAAAACCTGAAAGATGCAATAGGTATTTTGAAAGAGAAAGGTTCCGTTCAAAGAAAAGGAACAAGTTGAATGAGAAAAATGACAAAAGAAGGTAAGAAAAAATATATTTATGCATATATACAGGATAACTTGGATTATCGTACTGCTGATTTCTACCAGTCTATTGAAAGAATAACTAATGCTCAATGTGTTTCTACTCTTTTTAATTTCTTATAACTTTTTAAAACAAATTTACATGATTACATCTAATAATCTAAATAACTAATTTAAAGACGACATTATGCAATATAACAACCATTGTTGAATTCCTATTATTTTGTTTTGTGAAGTTCTTTATCATTTCTAATATTTTTAAATATTTTGCAAGTTTAAAAAGTAAAATAGGATACATTCCCCCACCCACAAAAAAAGCATTCTTTTATTGCATAGTATGAACATAATCATCTTTTGAGGAAGAAAATTTAAGTGATTATCAGTTATAGCAACTACCAATTCTTGAGTTAACAAAGTTCCTAAATATTCATTGGCTTAAAACAGTCAGCTTTTCTTGTCACTCATGGGCCTACAGGTAAGCAAAGAAGTTCTGAACTGTGTGAGGGTGAGGTCCTTTCATCTGGTGATGGAGGTTAACTAGTCTTGACTGATCCAGGATGGTCATGGATGTCTTATGATTGGCTGATTGTTAGCTGGAGCATATTCTTGCCTGTACTGTGATTGGTGGGCTGTTTGTTGGAGCAAAGCTTTACCTATTTTGCTTTTGGTAGGCCACTGGCTAGTGACTCAATAAACCCTATGGATTTCTATATCATCAAGCTAGTTCATGCCTTCTGGGCAGTATTCCAAGAAAATGTAATCCACAAGGCCTGTTGAGATCTAGTTTCAAAACAGACATGTTGGCACTTGCACTGCACTCTAATGTGCTCAGGAATTGATGAGTTATTACAGACTGAACTCTATCACCCACTCTGGATTCACATATTGAAGCTGTAACACCGAATGTGGAAATAGGAGACAGAAGGCATTTAAAGAGGTGACTAAGATTAAATAGATCATAAGGGTGGAGTCTAATCCAAAAGATTTAATCTCTTTTAGAGAAGAGATAATGGGAAGCTACACAAACAGACTGAGTGAAGACACAAGGAGAAGGCAACAGCTGGGGCCCAAGAGAGAGGCCTTGGGAAAAACCAAACCTACCAACCTTTTGTTCTTTCACTCCTGGCCTCCAGAACCAGGAGGAAATGAATGTCAGTGTCTCTGGTGTTTTGTTATGACAGCTCTAATGAACTCATATACAAGCTGAATTTAGAAGGGTAGAGAAACACATTCCATCCACTAACAAAAGAAGCTACCTAGACCTATTGCAAAGACTATAAAAACAGAGATAAGAATTCAAATCATCATTGTCATCAGTCAAAGGAGCATGATCAACTCACTTTGTATTTGTTATAGTTTAAATCTAGTTGTACCCCAAAGCCTCATGTAGTCATGGAATAGACTTACAGAGTTTGTGATTAATTCATGATCCAGTGCTGGGAAAATAGGTGTGAGTGATGATGGGATTATGGGAGTGAATGTTACACTCTCCCTGGAGCAGATAGCCGGGAGGAAGTATAAGGGGAAGAGGCTTGCTCTTTGTCTCTGGTGTTGCTGTGGTTGCCTCTGTACTGCATTTTTGGTCTTGCAGTCTTACTGTTTTCCACTGGCATGAACTGTTGCTCTTCACTCTGTGCCAATCTGTCTTGGAGCCACCTGAGTATGAAATTAAACCTCCACAAACTGTGAGCTAAATAAACTTTTTCTACCTTAAAAAAAAAAAAGAAAAAAAAGCAGGGATAGCAATTCTATTCTCAGAGAGTCTCAACTTCAAATCAAGACTTATAAAGTGAAATAAAGAAGGCCACTATATACTAGTTAGGGGAAAAATTCAAGAGGAAGAGGAAACACACATAAATATGTATGCACCAAAAATGGGAGCATAAAACTATATAAAGCAAATCTTAATGGGCATGAAAAATCAAATATCCACCACCACTGTCTTAACAGAAGACTTTAACAACCCCTTATCACCAAAAGATGGGTCAAATAGAAAAAAAAAACTTAGCAAAGAAATAACAGAACTGAACCAGAGGTTAAAAAAATGGACTTGGTGAACATATACAGAGTGATCCACCCAAACACAATTGAATAAACATTTTTTTTTCAGCTGCACATGGGTCATTTTCTAATATAGAAAACATACTGGTCCATAGGTCATGCTTAAGTATATATAAGAAAACATAAATCATTCCAGGCACATTATCTGACCACAGTGCAATGAAACTGGAAATAAATGACAAAATAAACCAGAAAAAAAGCCTTCAATACATGGAAATTAAATGACACCTTACTCAGCAACCAATGGGTCACAGATGACATTAACAAATTCAACAATATCTAAAGTTCAATGAAAATTCAAGAAAAACATATCATAATTTATGGGAGAGGAAGAAAGCAATTCTCAGAGGGAAATTCATAGCTGTGAACTCACACATTAGGAAAACAGAACGGAAACAAATAAATTCCCTAATGCTTCACCTTCAACAACTAGGAAAGGAAGAGCAAATTAAACCCAGAGCCCAAAGATGGAAAGTAATCATAAAGATTAGAGCAGAAATTAATTCAATTGAGATGGAGAAAACAATTCAAAGAACTAAAAAAGCAAAAAACTGGTTCTATGAAAGATTAAATAACATCAATAACCTCATCAAAAAGAGTAAAGAAAAATTCAAATAAAAGCAATAAAGAATGAAAAGGGTGTAATTGCCACAGACCCAGTGGAAATTCAGAAGATTATCAATAGCTACTTTGAGAATCTTTACTCTCACAGAATAGAAGACACAGAAGAAATGGACAGATTCCTAGAAAGGTACAAATTGCCACAACTAAATCGCCAAGATATAACCACTATTAATAGCCTCAAAACAGACAATGAAATACAAGATGAAATTGAAAAACTATTGACAAAGGAAAGTTCAGGTCCGGATGGATTCACAGCTGAATTCTACAAGACATTTACAGAAGATGTAGTCCCTATACTCCTCAAACTCTTCCATGAAATTGAAAAGCAAGCAATCCTCCCAAAATCATTCCTGGAGGCATTATATTGATACCAAAACCAGGGAAGGAGGCAACTAAGAAAGAGAACTACAGGCCAATCTCCCTCATGAACATAGATGCCAAAATCCTCAAAAAATACCCACAAACAGAATACAGCAAATCATCAAGAAGATCATACTGTGAGCTAAATAAACTCATGACCAGGTAGGATTCATTCCAGGAATGCAAGGATGATTTAATATTCAAAAATCTGTAAATGAAATATTCTATGGCAACAGAGTGAAAACTAAAAACCACATGATCATCTCAATTGATGCAGAAAAGGCATTTGACAAAGTCCAACACTAATTCATGTTCAAATTCCTACGGAAAATTGGAATACAAGGCCTGTACTTCAACCTGTAAAAGCCATTTATGAAAACCTAACAGCTAACGTAATGCTAAATGAGTGAAAACTGAAATCTTCTACTCTTAGGTCTGGTACAAGACAAGGACGTCCTCTATCACCATTCCTATTCAATATAGTTCTGGAATCATTACCTATAGTCATTAGACAAGAGAAAGAAATAAAATAATAAGAATAGGCAAAGAAGAACTTAAATTATCTTTATTTGCAGATGACATGATTCTTTACTTGAAAGACCCAAAAACTGCAACAAGAAGCTACTAGCATTAATACAGAAATTCAGTACCATAGCACATTATAAAGTCAAAAGCCAAAAGTCAATAGCATTCCTCTACACAGACAACAAACACACTGAGAGGGAAATTATAGAAACAATACCTTTCATTCTAGCACCAAGGAAAATGAAATATATTCGAATTGATCTAACTAAGGAAGTCAAAGATCTTTTCAAGGAAAACTACAATACTCTAAAAAAAGAAATCGTACAGGATTTCAGAAAATTGAAAGATATTCCATGCTCTGGGATAGGAAGAAACAACATTGTGAAGATGGCCATACTCCCAAAATTGCTGTACAGATTCAATGCAATCCCTGTCAGACTACCACCAACATAGTTCACAGGGGTAGAGAAATCATTGCTAAAATTTATCTGGAATTGGAAAAGACCTAGAATAGCAAAGGCAATCCTGGGCAATAAAGACAAGGCAGGAGGCATTACAATTCCTGACTTGAAATTATACTACAAGGCTACTGTGATAAAATCAGCATGATATTGGCAAAAACATAGATCTGAGGATCAGTGGAATAGATTAGAAGACACTGAAGCCCCTATGAACACACTCAGCCACCTTAACTTTGACAAAAAGGCCAAAGGTATTAATTGACCTTGGAATGCTAGATCCAAAATGTTCACTTTCCTTGCAACCCTCATATTTCTCTAATTTGTTCTGCAAACTTAGGTTGTTAAGCATCCAGAATATAAGCTTATTGTTATTACCATACAACTTAGGTTGTTAAGCTTAACCTCACTATCTGTCTGAATAACAACATTTTAGGCATAACATGGAACAGGTATTTTTCATCAAATATTGATATATTGGATTTTATATCCCTACAGAATATGATAAAAAAATTAAAAATTAGAATGTATTTTGAAAATAGGCATAAAGAATTATATACTTCTTATGTTTACACATAAGTCCAATAAACTAACCATATACAATCTTGAAGAAGGATAGTCCCTCAATATTCCTTTGCCTGTCTCTTATTTCATACACCACACCGCTCTTTTTGAACATCCATCTACCTGAGAGACAGCATAGCAGCAACTGGCACGTCATGACAAGCAGCCCGTATTCAAAATACCAGAATGACAGGCACTGTAATGATGAAACTAGTATTACAGATTACCATCTGAATTGCTGTTGCTTTGTTCACAGGTATCAGTATATGTAGTAAGTAAGGGTGAGAATCTTTCCAGGTAACTGCTAGTTTAAAAATCTTCTGGAGATTCTCAGTATCATTGTCTTGCCCATCTTCTGCATATTACTGTATGGCTTAGCATTGCCATGTTTCCTAGCTCTACTCTTTTCCCTCTCTTGATTAGTAAGTCCTTGAGGTCCTACTTTCCTTTTACTTTTATTATACGTTTCTATTTGTATTTTTTCTTTTGAGTTCTTATACTAGGGAAACTATATGATATGTATGTATATGTGTCTGGTTTACTTCACTTATGAGTATATGTTCAAGTGCCATCCACTTCAATATAAGAGCTTCGAGTTTAACATTCTTTATAGCTGATAAATACTCCATTTTGTAAAAATACCACATTTTTTCAACAGTTCTTCAGATGATGGGCGTCTTGTTTGTTTCCAAGATTGGGCTGTCACAAATTGTGCTGCTATAAACATAGGCACACATATATCACTATGATATGATGTTTTTAGATCCTCCGGGAAAATTCCCAGTAGAGAAATAGCTGGTTTAAATGGGATTTTCAGTCCAACTTTTCTAAGGAGTCTCCACACTGATTTCCATAACGGTTGCACCAGTCTACAGTACCATCTGCAGTGGACAAGGGTTCCGTTTTCCCCACAGATTCTCCAACATTTGTTGTTGGTTGATTTCTTTAGGATAGCCAATCTTTCTGGGGCGAGATGATATCTCAATGTGGTTTTAATTTGCATTTCGCGGATAGCTTGTGATATGGAGCATTTTTTCATATATTTATTCTCTTCTTTAATTTCATTCTCTGAGAAGCCTGTGTTCATCTC
>NW_004524982.1:372913-374314 GCF_000260255.1 Octodon degus | reverse complement strand
TTGCTCTCTGTGAAAGCTTGAGAAAATGTTTTTTCTCTCCATGTGACTCTCCCCCGGCTCACTTTAGATCCTTGAACACATTTCTCTGTGGCTTCGTAATCTTCTTTTTTAATTTTTTTTGTTAATTATTTTTTATTTATTTGTGTGTGTGTGTGACCAGCTCAGCCCACTAGGGGGCGGAGCCGGCTGGCATGTGGTGCTGGGTGATTGAACCCTGGTCCCTGTGCTTTGCTAAGCTTGTTCTAAATAGGTGCTTTAGACCACTGAGACATCTCACCAGCCCCTCCATTATCTTCTTGATCAGAAAATATGGAGTTACATGTTGTTAGAGTACAGGTTCTCTTATGTCCCGAGTCTTCACTGACCTTGAAAGGCTAGAGCCAAAATGTTGGCTAATCATGCAGCCCTTCCTTTTCTCCAAATTTTGATCTGCTAACTTAGGTTGTTAACCCTCCAGAAGAGAAGCTGATTATTAACATGCAATATATGCAGTTCGTTTTATCCTATCTGTAGAAATATCAAACATTTTGTTATATCCTGTAACAGGTATTTTCCATCAGATATTGATATATTGAAATTTAAGTCTTTACAGAATATTAAGCAAAAATAACTATATAAAAGTAGAAATAAGCATTTACATATTTTTACAAAGAAGTTTAGAAACCTAGGCATATACGGAATTGTAAGTCCTTATGTTAGGGAGATAATATGATATTTACACATGTGGGTCTGGTTTATTTCACTAATAAGTATATCTTCAAGGGGCATCCATTTAAATATGAAGCCTTCAAGTTTATCATTCTTTATAGCTGAGTAGCTCTCCATTGCATAAAAGTACCACATCTTTTTCAACCATTCCACGTGTGACGGGCATTTTGGTTGTTTCCAATTTCTGGCTATTACAAATTGTGCTCCTATAAACATAGGCCCACATATATCACTATGATATGACGCTTTCAGTTCCTCTGGGAAAATTATCAGTAGGGGGATAACAGGCTTGAATGGAATTTCCAGTCCTAGTTTTCTAAGGAGTCTCCACACTGATTTCCATAATGGTTGCACCAGTCTATACTCCCACCAACAGTGGAGAAGGGTTCCCCTTTACCCACAGCCTCTCCAACATTTGTTGTTGGTTGATTTATTTAGGATAGCCAATCTTTCTGGGGTGAAATGATATCTCAGCATTGTTTTAATTTGCATTTAACAGATGGCTAGTGATGTGGAGTATTTTTTCATATATTTATTCGCTTCTTTAATTTCGTTCTCTGAGAAGTGTGTGTTCATCTCGGATGCCCATTTCTGGATTGGGTCTTTAAATTTAGGGGCCCTAATATTCTTTATTTCTTTATATATTCTAGAGAGCAGACCTTTGTCTAAGTGCTTGTTAGTTAAGATTTTTTC
>NW_004524982.1:372322-372813 GCF_000260255.1 Octodon degus | reverse complement strand
GTGCTTGTTAGTTAAGATTTTTTCGAAGTTTGTGGGTTGTCTTTTCACTTTGTTGATAATTTCTTTTGACGTGAAAAAACTTCTCAATAAGAGATAGTCACAGTTGTTAATTTTTCAAGTGTTTCCCGTCCCATTTGGTTTCTGTTCATGAACTCTTTGCCTACCCCTATGTCTTCAAGAGATCCTCCTACTTTCTCTTCTAGGAGATTTAGGGTTTCTGATTTAATGCTCAGTTCTTTAATCCTTTTTGATTTTAGTTTAGTACATGGTGATAGACCTGGGTCAAGTTTTAGTCTTCGGCATGTGGAGAGCCAATTTTTTCAGCACCATTTGTTAAAGAGACTATCTTTCTTCCAGTAAGTATGTTTGGCCCCTTTGTCAAAGATCAGGTGGCTGAGTGCATTCCTAGATGCCTCTGAATCTACTAGTCTATTCCAGTGATCTTCAGGTCTATTTTGTTGCCAGTACCAAGCTGATTTTATTACAGTAGC